>NC_068300.1:33177148-33393392 GCF_025860055.1 Xyrauchen texanus | reverse complement strand
AATTTTAAAGGTAGAAATAGTAAAAAAAAAAAAAAAAAAACATTTAGTAACTTCATCACAATATCCAGTTCCTTAATGAAATTATCCTCCAGGAAGTGACATCTTTTTTGTTATGAAAAATCCTGTTATGTTCCATCCTGTTCGGCATGCAGTTAATTTTCTTGCCGTTGTATGTATAAATAAGTTATAAAGTTTATAAAGTGCCTGAACTTGACCAGAGCATACTTTTGAAAGTCTGGTATATCTTTTATAGAAATACCTTAAATTACAACAGAGGCATTTTATATATGTAATAGTTACAGAATTGAAAAGGCACTGCATATCAGAACTGAGGAAAAACATAACAATACCAGGAATACAGAAGTAAGAATGAGTGGAGAGATGGTGGAAGATTAGAGAAAAAGAGGAGAACGTGATGCAGTGACAGAGAGGGAGAGGTGTAAAGAGGAAGAGGAGAGGATCAGTGTGGACTCATAGCTGGAGGCAGAATGTTGAGTGACGGCTGAGCTTGAACCTCCTTTCAATGTCACATTAATGTGTCTCACTGTGCAAAGAAAGACAGTAGCAAAGACACTCATTAACCTTAACCCCTTTAGCAATCTGTCAGTTAATTTGTGCTTGGGGTTACACAGACTACTCAACTACAACTAACGTAGTCGACAACGTCAGCCTGAAGTCGACTAGTTGCTCACCGGGTGATTAAAATTGAATGAAATACTGGTGTTATGATGACCTGGATGCTGTTCACTCCTTCAAAAACACGATTCAGCGACAGTTAGAAAGTGCTTTAAGTTGGATTTCGATGACCTTATGGAAAACATCCCAATTATCAACTTTGTGTGTTGGGACGTCTTACTTGGATGCTGTTTGCTCCGTCAAGACCAAGGTTCGGCAACAGTGAGAAAAGCACTCAAACTGATTTTGATGACCTGATGGAATACACCCTGATTGTCAACTTCGTGTGTTGGGAAATATGACTTGGATGTTGTTCGCACCTTGAACACAATTTAGCGACAGTTAGAAAACCGCTTCAAGTTCGATTTCGATAACCTGACTGAATGGATACCGATTGTCAACTTTGTGTTTCGGGACATCTGATTGGATGCTGTTTGCTCCTTCAAGAACACAATCAGGCGACCATTAGAAACGTGCTTTTAAGTTGGATTTCGATGACCTGATGGAATATATCCCAATTGTTAACTTTGTGTGTCGGGACATCTGACTTGGATGCTGTTCGCTCCTTTAAGAACATTATTCGGCAAAAGTTAGAAAAGAGCTTCATGTTGGATTTTGATAACCTGATGGATTGTCAACTTTGTGTGTTGGGACTTATGACTTGGATGTAGAGGTCTGGAACCCGTCCCCCTGATGGGACCCGAGACTCGGGTCAGTTATTCAAGTAGGGCACTTGATTAATGGAAACAAGTACTGTAAATGCTTCAAGCTGCAACCCCCCCAATGTTCAAGCCAAACATACGCCCTTGTGTACGGATTCGAATCTGTTATGAATGTTGCCTATATGCTTACATAAAATACAGTGTAATGCAGTAAACAGTACTTGATAGGAGAAGATATTATAAAGATAGTGGGTGATTTTCGGATTAGCGCTTAAAATCTGATGGTTTCGTTCAGGCAGGGTAGGGTATGTTATAGCTATGTTACAGCTCGACGTATGCCTACCTATTGTGGCACGCTTCTAACAATACAATAATAATAAGTGCTCAAGAGGAGATAAAATTATAGTCCGATCCGTTCACATACAAACAATGCTCATACCGATGGTCATTATTTTCGCCTCAGGTGTTAAACTACCATCTGTGATTCTATGGCCACCTACAGGAGCAATGGCACAGTCTAGATGGCTGGCTATTGCCTGACAACATACTGTATAGCTATGTTGGTATTTTTTGTAAATACATATAATTAGCTAAAATCCTTTACATTGTATCTATTCTGCACTCTAGGATTGTGTAGGTTAGTGCAATTTCTAGCAATTTGTAGCTATTTCTGATGTGGGGGGGTGTTGGTCGGGTGTGCGGTGGTTTGGGTGTGGAATGTCGTCTTGACTAGTCAAATTCGGCTCGACAAATGGTCTAGTCAAAAATTGTCAGTTATTCCAGCAATATTTGCTTTAATAGTATTTTATCTTGGTATGGTAGTATTTTAATTTTGGAGCTTTTTTGTTCTTTTTTTGAGGGTGCTTGCTAAAGCAAGTGTCAATTTTACTATTGTTGACACTTGGGGTCAGGAATTTCTCTAAACCCTCTAGACTTACACTGAAGGACTGAACTGAGCCATGTCTAGAAAAAAACTTTGACCTCTACTTTTTCACTATGAATCATTGTGTAATTTAGTTTACTGTGTGATAGGGCTTGGACGACTACTCCTTTTTACAAGTCGACTAACTGCCCCTAAAAGTAGCCAACTTGTTCATTACTTGGCGTGTCAATGTTTATCTTATGTAAATGACTCGTTCAAGTTTGCGTTAACCTAAATCTTTCCACTATTCTCCAGATTTTAAAAAGATTGACGGATAATTTCAAATGATGTCTGTCAGTTTGACAGATTAAATAAAAGAAAGAACCCCATTTAAACCATAGTGCGACAATTTTTATGTTAACCATCGTTACTGTTCGTAGTATTAGTGTGGCTTCACTCTTTCTCTCCTTGTGCTCGGTTATGTGTAAGTATTTTTTCTTTAAATTACTTTAAATGTGCAGTGCGGTTTCCTCTTATATGCTTTTTAAGCTCAGCGTTTACTTAATTTACTCTTTAACGTAATTTCAAATGTTATGCGTGTTATATTTGAAAATTTATTTACATGCAAATACACAGATTGCAGTTTGTAGACAGGAATTTCCCTCCTGCTACCACCATATGGAACAGGCGCAACTGTAATCATGTGATCCGCAAGTTCTCGGCACGGACCCAATGTGTTGACGAGAGGCAAAACTAACCGACTAACTGAGTAGTTGACTAGTAATTGCAACACCTACCATGTGAAAACTTCTGAATGAATTACAAATGTAAAATGACTGACAAAAGACCGTTTCAACAATGCTTTTGTCTCTGGTAAATGGTGGCCTCTCCAATTACCTCTCCACATGCTTTAGTCTTACCTCTTCTGTAATACAGCTTAACATGTTCACATCCCACCCAAAACATTTTCATTAATATGCATGAGTCCCCCCAGTTTAATCTTCATGACTGACATCTTGACGTCTTAATCACAGTGATTGATGGAGCACTGATTCCATTTGATCAGATATCTCTTCAGTTCCCCTCTTTCTCCCTTTCTCTTTTTCCTCATACATTCCTATGGTCGTTCCCACACTGTCATTAGCCATCAAGCTAAATAACTTAACCTCCCTGGCTAAGGTCTCTGTAAGCTGTTCTCTTGATTGCAGAGTGTAGTTTCAGCCCAGTTCATCTGAATAAACTTGTCGCGCTCTGTTTTGCGTTAGTGTGTTTTTGTGGCGTGGCCCACACTAAGCCCCCCTGCTTTGGTAATTGGGCCTGCTTTCTCTCAGCAGCCTCAGCGTAGAAGGATCTGGCAGTGCGGTGGGAAAAAAGGGGCCAGAAAGTCATTCTGCATTTCCAAATGCACTGCACAAATCCATGACATCAGTATTCTGGTCAGAGCTCAGTTCAGACACAAAGAAAAGAATGGGAAAAAAGCGGGGAAGGCAAGAGAGAGAGGATACAAGACTGAGAGAAGGGAGATGGAGGCATGCACAAAAGTCTTTTGACTAGGAATTAAATGTGGCCCATAGATGACTTTTTTTTTTTTTTTTTCCAACCATGTTTTTGGGAGCAAATGAGTTTCAAGCTTACAGAACAGGGAAATCAATTGCTGTCATTCAAAGAAAACATCTGAAAAAAAGACGTTCTGAAAAATAAAAGGGAATAGAGAGTTGCTGACTAAAGATGTGTTGAAATAAACATTTGCATCAACACTTTGGGTTTGAATGGTTTGGGGTGAAAAAAGTGACGTTTGTGCCTGTTTGCTTGTTTTGCAGAACAAGGCTGAACATTCAACCACACACAGCTAGACCTCTTGCGTGCCAGGGTCTCTGGATTGGCAGGTGAGTGACAGGATGTTGGAACATTGGCTGGGGCCCATGGCCAAGTAGGCGTGATGAGAAAATGTCTTATTCCAAAATGTATATTTCTGTATATTCAACATGCTTTAATCATTATTTGCAAATGATAATAATGAAAATAAAAATTATAATTGTTGAAGAGGATTTTTTTTACTTTACAATGTAGTACTTTTTGGTGGTACCATCATGGTATATTGATGGTAATATCATTATATGATGATTACAAAAGTCTGAGACCACATTTAAAACTGAAAATAAACATACATATTTTGGAGACACTTACAACAAAGTAAAGTAATGACTTAAGATTCTTTACTATTTCTAGGTCACTAATTAAACTGGAAGCATATTTTTGACTTTGACCTTGTTAACTCCTTTGTTCAAAAGGTCAGATTTCCTTGCTTCTCTTAAAGCACACAAGATGCTCTTTGGAACAATGTCAAATCATGCTGGATACCATGACCATCAGTTTTTGCACAAACAAAAAAAGTCCATATCAGAATTTATGCTGTCATTAAAGAAAAATGGGGACACACCACATTTTTTATTTTATAATTTTTTATTTTTTTTTACAGTTACTTGATCATAGAAAACTGAATAAAATTTTGCTCAAAAAAAGGACAAATTTTCACGAATGATTGTACCATATTGATATACCATAGTATTTACCTAAGTGCCATGCTGTTACCACATTACCTAAGTGCCGTGTGTGTGTGTGTGTGTGTGTGTGTGTGTGTGTGTGTGTGTGTGTGTGTGTGTGTGTGTCACTTTGTGAAGACCAAATGTCCCCATTAGGATAGTAAAAGGGAAAATGTGTCAGTCCCTATGAGGAAAACAGCTTATAAATCATACAAAATTACGTTTTTTGAAAATGTTAAAACGCAGAAAGTTTTCTGTGAGGGTTAGATTTAGGGGATAGAATATAAAGTTTGTACAGTATAAAAACCATTATGTCTATGGAAAGTCCCCATAAAACATGGAAACCCAATGTGTTTGTGTGTGTAAAGATGGAAAAAGTGTCTGAAGAAGACTGCATCGCAGGGAGGAATCAGTTGATGTAAAAGGAAGAGCAAAACATGAATTAATAAATATATGAATGAAGTAAAAGGGGTGAAAAGGCTTCAATGCTCTGTGGGGTGCACACACACACATAAATGGGCTGACATTTATTTTTTATGGTAGGTCATCCCTTAGTGAAAACACAACTGCTTTATTACTTCTGCCAATAGCCATTAACGATATACTGATAAAGAATTACCATACATAAATACACAAACACAAATATGTAAACAGACATTCAAATGTACACGTACACTTCAAAATTTACTCATATTTTAAATGAATATATAGTAATAATGTATAAGTCAACAAAACTATGAAAATGCACTATGAAAGTATATGAATTATGTAGTGACACCAAACTTTAAAATCATACATGCCTTCCATCTTTGCCTAGATTACAGATCTTTAATCCTCAGATACACAAGCATGGAGATTGATGATATATTTCCCCCTACTTGTTCAAGTATCTAGGAAGCCACTGATTAAAACAAAACAAAAACAAACAAACAAACAAACAACTACAACAACAGCAACAATGTTCTTTTAAGCATTTTGTTTTGGGGGTGAATTTTGTGTGACTTCAGTAAAAAATGACAGTCTATGAGAAAATCTGAAGTTTAAAGTAGTGTTGTCAGTCGATTAAATTTGTAAATCACGATTTATTGCATAATGTTTGTAGTTAATCGCAATTAATTGCAGATTTTGAAAATGCTGAAATTGTATCCCATGTATTCTTCTTTTCATGTCTAAATGCATTTATTTTCATTTTAGGAAAGAAAACAAAACAATATGTAACAATATAATGCTTTACTAACATTTTCCAAACAAGGCCTTCCACAGTATAAAGATAGAAATGCACTAAAATAGCACCAATTCAAGTAACATTCAGTGTTGGGTGTAATGCATTAACAAGTAATTAACTACTGTAATTAAATTACTTTTGAATTGAAAATTAAAGTAAGGGATTACTCTTAATTCTTCAGTAATTGAATTACAGTTACTTCTGATGTAATTGTGTTAAATGCTGTATAGACTATAGAACAATTCAATATAAAACAATAGTGAATTTGAAATCAAAATATAATGTTCATTGTTAAAATATATAATCTAAAATGTTTTCTAATATAATGTTGCCCCCTTAAATTCTTTGGCCAGTTCATGAAGAATTTATATGATTTATTTGAAAGAATTAAAAGAACAATTGCATGTCTATCCTTGTATTTTTCTTCTGGTCAAGGTTGATAAGGGTTTTAGAAAGTAATTAGTAATAAGTAATGCAATACATTTTCAGACAGAGTAATTAGTACAGTAATCTAATTACACTATAGAAGATGTAATTATTACTTATTTATTAATTACTTTTTTAGAGTAACTTACCTAACACTGGTAACATTAATGTTCCCCAAAGTCTAACTGTCAATTTGACTAATTGAAAGAACTTAAGTGTCACAAAAGGTTGCCTATTCATTGCAATGGGCATTAAATATCTTTCTATCCTCTACAATATTAATCTGCTGGTAGACTGTGGCTATCTGCTTTCCTACAGCAATCGTGAAGCAGCATTCATGATTCATGTCAGGGCATCCATTCCAGTGTCAAACGTCGATGCCAGGGTCCGCTTTGAACTCCACATAAAAAACGTTTGCACACATAACCGTCTCATTCTCATTTTGGTGATTGTTAAGACTTGACATGCCTTTGTGGTAATTAAAATGTGCCTTACATACTGTAGGCTGAAAAATACTAGATTTATATCACAAGTCCCATCTGGGCATGTTTTTTTTTTACATCAAATAGAGCTTAGAGGTCCTTTCCCCATTATTTTAACACTGACAATGAGGCGCTGTTGTGTGTGTTAGCAGTGTGTTTGTCAGTGTAATGACTCCACACAGACACATTTGAAAGGTTCAGCCCTCCCAAATAGTGTTTATGTGGGTTTATGCTTTATTAACGGTAAACGTGTTAATCGTGATTAAGAAAAATGAAAGTGTAAATTTTTTTAATTGATCGAAGTAATTAACACATTACTTCTGACAGCTCTATTTTAAATTACATTTTGCTTTGAGATGACTGATGTGTAACTTTTGCAAGTTGTGTGCATTTCAATAGGCATTTTTCCCAACAAAACAAAACAAAAGTCAGCTACTGTTGTGTGACAGATGTTCCTGCATTATCTGGTCCAACTTATAAAAAAAAGAAAAAAAATATTTAATTAAATTGTTAGTTTTGCAAGAATAATCATTTGTTAGCTTTGATTATAATTGTCTAAAAAAAACTATTTTCATGCATTTAAGCAAAAGGCAAGAATTTTAAGATCATGAAAAACATAGTCTAACTGTGTGTCCAAACTTTTGAGTGGTTATCGCTGTATGCGACTGCTTGAACTGTAGGCCTATGTGTTGCATGCAGAATGCTTGCACGCTACTTTCCAAAGTCTTTGTTCCTGACCCGGAGGTCAGTGAACTTTCACCTATGATTGAATCTAAAGCTTTCTGCTCTGAGATGGATTAATTCTGGCTATTTGTCCCACACACTCGCTCTCTCTCCCACACCCACCCAGCAAAAAAGATGAGAATGTCTTCTCTGAAGGTTCCTCTGATAAAGATATTTTTTTTCTCTCTCTCTCTCTGGCACATAATACTCACACAAACTGCATATGGTTTCAATCTTTCCAGCTGTCCTGCAGTTGCAGTCAAGGGAGCCTAGCCCTAAACAGTACTGTGTGTGTGTGTGTGTGTGTGTGTGTGTGTGTGTGTGTGTGTGTGTGTGTGTGTGTGTGTGTGTGTGTGTGTGTGTGTGTGTGTGTGTGAGGTGTGTGTGTGAGGTGTGTGTGTGAGGTGTGTTAGATGTCTCCGAATATAAAGAGTCATAGAAAGACATTGGAGGTTTGAGGGGTGTTGGATAGAGAGAATGTGTGAGTAAGAGACATGGAAGGTCTCTTTCTATCTCTGTCTAACTTTCTCCTTACACACACACACACACACAGGATGAGATATGCTCTAGAAAACAGGCATCCTGATTTCCCAGCAGGCATTGCTAATGGAACATCAGGTTCAGTCTGCACGTCACTCTGTTTTGTTTAGTTGCATTTTGTTTTCCGTCGTTTCTGTGAGGTAACCTTTTCTTCATCTCAGTTCTGTGGTGGGTGGTGGCTGGCTTAGTTATAGTCTATAACAACTTTATAACAAGATTATGATCACATCAGTTCCATTTGCAGTCACACAAAGCAGTTTGGGTCAAAAAATGCATCCCCCCCCAAAAAAATTATTCTTTAAACAGACAAGAACTGTTTAAAGAAGCAGTGATAACAAAATTAAAAATTGTTACCAAACGTCTTGAATTTAGTCCTAATGAAGTCTTAATTCTGAAAATATATTTTCATGACAGTGGCCTGAAGAGTAATAAACCTTCACTTAAGCCTACTTCTGGACAACCTGTTTATAAAAAAAATTGGGCTATGCAACACACTCTTTATAACAAAGCGTCACTGTGACTTTTTTTTTCACAAAAACATCACCTTTTTCAGTATCACACTGATGCCATTTTTAACTGATTTTGGAGCATTACATTACATTACCTAAGGCTAAATTTTAAAATTAAATGATTTGAAAATTAAGTCCTCATTTACTCATTGCTTTATCATTTAGTTTTTATTTTGTTTACTTTTGGACATAATGGGAAAAATAATCTAAATTATTGTGGTTGTACTTTTATCTGCTTGTACACCTTTTATATTGAAGAGAATTGGTTAGGTTTAGGCATAGGTGTGGGGTTAGTGCTCCAATATGTCACCCGCAGTCCAACATGCTGCAGAATATATAACCACTAGGTCATTGCAGCCCTTCATTTTCAACATGATCAGAGTGCATCACTTTTGTGTAATATTGGTTATCCTCCATAAATATTTGTCCATTTACCAGTACATTTGTGTTTTACGGACCATTTTTAAGTTTTATGATATACACTTACTGAGCACTCTATTAGAAACACTACAGTCTCAAGGTTCGATGTGATGTGCATTCTGAAATGCTATTCTGCTCGCTACAATTGTACAGAGTGGTTATCTGAGTTACTGTAGCCTTTCTGTCAGACTGAACCAGTCTGGTCATTCACTGTTGACCTTTGACATCAACAATACGTTTACGTTTGCAGAACTACCACTCACTAGATTTTTTGATTTTGTTTTTGGCTCCATTCTGACTAAATTCTAGAGACTGTTGTGTGAGGAAAAACCTAGGAGATCAACAGTTACAGAAATACTCAAACTAGCCCGTCTGGAACCAACAATGATGCCACGGTCAAATCACCGTTATCACATTTTTTCCCATCCTGATGGTTGAAGTGAAAATTAACTGAAGCTCCTAACCTGTATCCGCATGATTTTATGTATTGCACTGCTGCCACATGATTGGCTGATTAAATAATTGCATGAATATGTAGGTGTACAGGTGTTCCTAATAAAGTGCTCTGTGAGTATAGGCAATGAGACTGAGAGAAGACAAACTGGTCTAAATGACGAATACCAGAAAAAGAATAAAATAATTACAAGATCAGTTATTTTTATTTGTTTACAGTCCAAGACCACAACAGATGTACTGTGGCTCTTTTATGTGGTAATGCAATCGTAGGTGTGAGTTGGTGCTGTCAGTCAAGCTTCACAGGGTGGTTATTGGCAGGTGGACTCATGTTCTTAATAAGGTCATTCCACTCTCTTAATTGGGCACATGCTCTGTGGGCAATGGTACCAAATCTAGCACTCTTAAAAAAAAAATCTATGTATGATCTCTAAAATCTCAAAAGAGGTCCAGAGCTAATCCATCATTCTATTTCTAAAGGTTATTTTTGGAGGAAACTGAATTAGAAATAGCTTTCTTTTGAGTGCTTCAGCAAAAGTGTTAGTCAACACGAGATGTGGGATGAATGTTGTTTGGAAAACCCTAGATGTGCGTTTTTTAATAGTGGAACAAAGACTTTTTCAGTCATGTCATGGACATTACGTGATTTTGACGACATTTTTGCAAAATTATATTATGTGGTTCATAACATTGATTTTGGCAGGTCTGAGGTGAAATGTCCACTGTTTATGAAAACCAAGACTACCGAGAAAATGTTCTCCCAAACAGATGAGGTTTTTAAGGTTAATGTTCTATTGAGGTTTAAATCAACAAAACATACCTCCCTGCACTAAACCTTAAACCTAAACCTAACCAACAGTTCCAATAAACAAAACAAATGTGTGATCTTTGACACTTTTGGCTTGTCTTGACTCGTGTTCTTTGCAGGACTAGTACCCCGGTCCTTTGTACTCCAAGTGCAACACTCTATCAGATGGGCTACAATAAAAGTCAATGGGGAGTTCCCACAATGAAAAACAAGTGTGTGTGAGTCGATGAAAAAAATGCAGTGGACTTCTTTATTGAGATTTGGAACAGAAAGTGTGTGTGTGTGTGTGTGTGTGTGTGTGTGTGTGTGTGTGTGTGTGTGTGTGTGTGTGTGTGTGTGTGTGTGTGTGTGTGTGTGTGTTTTCCTGTATATTAGAGGATGTAAGATGAGAGGATGGGCCGTGACCCATCCCTCAGTGCTGTTTGTATTTTTCTGTGGTCTGCTGCTGTGCAGATATGTAGAGATCTGTTACTTATGGTACCATTTATCATAGTAACAGCATCACGCTGGGGTAACATTGCAGGAAACCAACCATCCATCATACGCATGGCCTGTCTCTACAGCAATGCCACGGTCCATGACAGGAGGAGAAGGGGGGTGAAGGGGGTTTGGGAGCATCGCTTAGATTTCGGAGCTGGACAGCTCATCGTATCTCACACACACGTATACCAAGCTACATGAGGACCCAATACAAACTACTGTTTTTATAAAAAGCTACTTAAAATAATGCTGACAAAATCTCTAAACCTACCCCTCAAAGAAAACTAAAAAACAAATTCACTAAATAGTTGCGTTACTATTTTGCGTGGTATTAAAAAAAGCCCAGAGTGAGCCAAATCGCATTGGTCTGCTGTTTCCTCCACAATATAGCGCTCAGAACAGGCCAGCAAGATCCGATTTGCATCTGGCTAATTGTGTAGAGCGTGTTTGTGATGTTGACTAATCTGCATAATTCTTTTAGTGAATTTGATGCAGACAGCATTTTCAAATAACTGTACTTCATTCTTAGTGAATGTAAATGTGTATATAAATATATAGATAGACCATTTTTTTCAATATGATATTTAATATACATTGTTGGAGTTGTTTAGTAACCAGATAGTTTTGTGTGGATTAAATTTTTTTTATTATAATTTTATGAACATGTTATATTGTTTTATGAGAGCTTTATAGACAAACTTTTTAGCAAGTGCTTTGAAGAAGCACTTCTGTCTGGCTTGGCTTTAAGTCTGTCACTCTATTTCTCTCTACTCCTTCAGTGTGATTTATTTTTGAGTATGTAGACTCTCCACAACCCTGCATTGACTGAGTCTTAGTAAACAATCCACTGAATTTGAGCCTTGACTCCAAGTGTGTATCTGTGTCTGTATCAGGGTGTGCTGGTGAGTATATTATTTTTGGCAGTATTTAAGAGCATTATAACAACATGGAGATCTTTTTCACTTTGACCACCAGGAATAGCAATCACCCCATGGGTCTCAACAAGACATATTTCCTTAGATCCCTCCACCAGCATGTCCGATCCTAAAGGCAAAAACAGAAATGTGATGGGAAGCAGCTGGGTGAAACTTGTTTGAAATCCAAAATCAACAGAAAAAAAAGTCCACAAGACAAAATAGTAACTGAATTTAAACAAATGATCCAGTTCTAAAGTTTACATTCCCTTGGTTCTAAAAAGGTTTATTTCACCCAAATTATTATTCCACCGTCATTGTTTACTCCCACCTGTGTTGTTATAACTCCATATGAAAGCTCAGTGATGTCACACAATGGCAGTTTATGGTGACTACTACTTCAAGCTTCAAAAGGACTAGCTAAGTCTTGTCTGAGACTCATGTCTTGTTCTGAAGGAATACAATCAGGTTTGGTGAGAAACAAACCGAAATCTGATGTAATATTAAGTAAAACTCTTCACCGAATGTTGATCTCCTGTTGTTCATGAGACTGACTGCACACAAGCTTTAGAGCTTCTGGCACGAGAACAAAAGCCTTTAGATTAATGACTGTTTGTGTAATAATTGCCCACGAGTCCCTGCTTTGTCCTGAGCTGTGAAGCTGGCCACTTTTCTTAAGAAAAATACTGTACATTGTTTGGTTTCCCAGCAACTTTTTACACATTTGAGTTTTTCCCAACAGTGGCTAAATGATATAGACATCCAGCTTTTGACAATTAGGACAATTGATGGACAAAAAATGTGCAAACATTCATTGATGCTCAAGAAGGCAACACAAGGACCAAGGGGATGCAAACTTTTGAACAGAATGATTTGTGTAAATTACAGTCAGTTTTGTGTAATAGCTTTTGAAGGGCAAAACTACATAAAATATATCATCTTTAATCTCTTATATTTGCAGACATTCTGAAAGGGGTGTGAAAGCATAAAACAAAAGGGGCATGTTAACTTCTGCAATATATAGTTTGTGAAAATGTATATTTTATATTTTGTATTTCACTATTTATTCATTTTTCAGCTTTTTTTATTTACAAATTCCACGTAGCCTATTCTATCCATATAATTCATGTGTAATTATTAGTAGACTTGTTATGTCAGGTACACATTTTAACACAAAATTCACAACACTGGAACCTAAAAATACAATCCCAACATTTAAAGGAATATTCCAGGTTCAATACAATTTAAGCTCAATCAATAAATGTTTTGGCATAATACTGATTATCACAAAAATGAATTTCGACTTTACACAGAAAAGGTTAGTAAGTGATTTCATCACATTAAAATACTCACTGTTTCAAAAGTATAGCCAAAAGACATAAAGGATATTTGTGTAAACATGATTTTAGTGTTTAAAAATCGGTCCCCATTTACTTCCATTGTAAGTGCATCTCTGTAACCTTGATTTTTGCTATATTGTTTTTTAAGAAAAGGAGGGACGAGTCAAAATAAATGTTTGTGGTAAACAACATTATGCCACAATTGCTGTCGACTTAGCTTAACTTGTTTTGAGCCCAGAATATTCCTTTTAAGTGCTTGTGCTATGTAAAAAGTGCAGTGTATCTCTCCGAATGTGACACTTGTCTGATTTACCTCTGTGCTCGTGGGGAAATGAACATTCAGAAAACACCCCGCTTACATTTTCATGTGCTGCTCCAAGACATTGTTCGTCTTCTTTCAGCTCATTGTTGAAAATGCATTTTTGCATTATTTTGGGCATTTGTGCTGATTGACAGGACGTCATAGAGCACATGACGTCATTGCCATGGTATCCAGACACATTTCAGCTGCTTTGCTGAAGACTAGAACTAAAGTATCGTCAATTCAACGTGCGACGCAACGTTTTATTTATTATTTATATATTTATTTATTTTCTTCTCTACAAACGATACCAGAGACAATAGCGAGAAGGACTATGAGGAGATTTAATTTAAGATGGAAAAAATCAGTGACCCTACCAAAAGCCGGGACTGTCCTGTCTAATAAAGCGGGACGTCTGGTCACCCAATCTATAATTGAAATTATAAACAAAACATTTCGCTGCCCAAAATAACTTTGAATTTTATTGTGGAAACACTGTAATGGAACATTCGTCAATGCTTTTAAAATTAAAAACAATAAATCGGTGCTGTCTGTCTGTTTTTCAGAGTTGCAGTCTGCTTTAAAAATAACAAGTGTTTTTTCCTGACTATTTAAAAAGTTACAGTTAATTCATCAAAGACAAGTTTAAGTTACAAGTTTTACCAGTTTAAGTTGACAACATTGCATAGACCACAAGAGACTACAGATGCCTACATGTGTGGATACATTATGCCTAAAAAGACTTAATATCCAATATTAATACTATTTTTACAGAACTTATATTTGTATATGTTGTTTTAGTAAACTGTGAGAGACATGATGTGGGTTACTTGACTTGATGACGAAACCACAACGTGAGCACTGTCTTACCAACACACTCTCACTGCGAAAACATCAGGATTCGTACGACTTTTCTAAATTTGGCTAATTCGTATGATATCGTCAGACTGCACTCGTTTCAATTCCTATGACTTTCACTACAGCCAATGACGTCGCTGGAAATCATTTCCAACTAATATGCGACAACGACTTGCTTCTGTCACACACAACAGCTTCCTATCAAGTTTACACACTCTACTGATTGGTTAAGAACAGGTTTGTGTAAAGGCATAATATTAATAAGTATGTCCTTAACACCTTGTGTGTGGAACTCATGCTTTCTTCAGCATTGGACATCCAGGAATTTGCACGTGATGAAGTTGTACAAGTTTATGTTGGCAACATCATGCGAGACCAAACGAAATAGCCAACTCGTAAATTATGTACTCATTTTTATGAGATGGGGTTTGATTTTATCAGTTGTCAGGTCCTGTGCCATGCGAAACTACCTTGTAATTTCTTTGACATTGTATGCATGCCTGTCTTTATGTGTACAACTACTGCCCTGTGTACAATGGAGTGTTCATTTATTTCTGTTTTGTTATTTGTATTTATTTATTTTGTTCATTGCATCACAAATCAAATGCCATGGACTCAGCTGCCAGATGGGCTGGTTTGAGTATTTCTGTAACTGCTGATATCCTGGGATTTTCACACACAACAGTCTCTAGAATTTACTCCGAATGGTGCCAAAAATAAAAAAAAACATCCAGTGAGCGGCAGTTCTGTGGATGGAAATGCCTTGCTGATGAGAAAGGTCATGGAGAATGGCCAGACTGGTCTATGGTAACTCAGATAACTGCTCTGTACAATTGGATTGAGCAGAATATCATCCCAGAATGCTATTCGGAGAGGCCGGTTGGCTTCATTTTCTTGTAGTATTTTTCTCTTTTGATTTTTTACAGTGAAAAATGACCTAGACGTTTCTTTGCAGCTTTCACAAGGTTCACCGAATCGTATTGTTTGGGAGAAGGTGGGAAAAAGGAGGGTCACTCTAGTCTCTGTCTTTAATAAATAAACAATAAAATAGCCAGAGCATCTCTTTTTATATCCTTTTGTATCTCCTGTGACGTTCTGGTGGATTACACAGCCAGAGAGATACTTCAGAGTGTAAATGAATGATTGAGTTTGTGAACTTGCTTAATTAATCTGATCATCTTTAGGAGGCAGATCAAAGGTTCATGTTTAATTAAAACAGCCAAGCAATAATACAGCTGCTTTAGCAGGAATTGTGTGTGCATGAGTAAGAGAGAGAAGTGAAGTGGACCTTTAGCTGTGTGAATCTAACAAGGTGATCTCATGAGTGTTTATAGGTATTCCTGTAAAGTGCAGTTCTAGCACACTACATTTGCTGATGTTTGCAAAGATAGAGGTTTCATTCTGGACCCATTGATATGATTTCTGGTGCCATATTCAACTCGTTTAAAAGGAATCCATCACTTTGACCAAGACTAATTTTAAAATGTTAAATAAAAATGTTATCATTTTATCATTATGTAGCAATGTAACTTTATTTTGTTTTCTGAAAATGCTTCGGCCAAAAAGACCAAAACATACAACAGAAAAGCATCATAAAATAATCATTGTCTGGACTACTTTTGTACTGCTTTTGCCATTTTTGCAATAAATAATTTTGATTGCAAATATCAGATTTGATTATCATTAAGAGATTGTTAGGGTTAGGTTTAGGGGTAGGTTTACATTTGACTGTACACATTAATTAAGGAGCTCCCCCATTATTATTATTACTATTATTTATAATAAAAAGGTTTCATATATATTTTGACGTTTCTTAAGCTGTAAACATACAAAACAAAAAAACATTTCAGAAGCTGTCAATATGTCTATCCAAGCATACAAATATGTGTAAATGTTACATATGAATACCTATGAATAATAAGGAGAACAGGTTGGTTTAAGAACAGTGCAGTTCATGAAAAGCTAAAAAGAATCACCATTGAAAATACAAGTTTAATAGTTGTTGTTTTTTTTGGACATGTTATGCTAACAGGAATGTGTGGGAAAATGTGCTTAATTGTCATGAAAATAATGTCACAACACAAAGTCCTAATTCACCCACCCTGGGGTAAAATTGGGATTTTTGAGTAGAGGGAATCCTAACACCAAGTGTTGCTTAGGGTCACAAGTTCAGGATTTATTGTCTTGACCTTTAACACTCAATGTGGGACCATGACCTGTGTTACAACCAACATCGTCTATAGCAGGGCTACTCAACTTCGGAAAGGTCAGGGGCCTTTATGTTTATATATATATACCAAAAGTTTGGAATCATGTACAGATTTTGCTCTTATGGAAGGAAATTGGTACTTTTGTTCACCAAAGTGGCATTCAACTGATCACAATGTATAGTCAGGACATTAATAATGTGAATAATTACTATTACAATTTGAAAAAAATAATAACATTTCAGAACTTCTTAAACTACTTCAAAGAGTTCTCATGCAGTAATGACAGCTTTGCAGATTCTTGGCATTCTAGCTGTCAGTTTGTCCAGATACTCAGGTGACATTTCACCCCACACTTCCTGTAACACTTGCCATAGATGTGGATGTCTTGTCAGGCAGTTCTCACACACTTTACAGTCTAACTGATCCCACAAAAACTCAATGGGGTTAAGATCCATAACACTCTTTTCCAATTATCTGTTGTCCAATGTTTGCGTTTCCTTGCCCACTGGAACCTTTCAGAAGTGCCTTTTTCGTTGCAATTCTTCCCATAAGGCCCAAAGAATGAGTCTTCTCTTTACTGTTGTACATTAAACTGCTGTTGAGTGGGTAGAATTCAATGAAGCTGTCAGCTGAGGACATGTGAGGTGTCTATTTCTCAAACTAGAGACTCTGATGTACTTATCCTCTTGTTTAGTTGTACATCTGGCTTTCCACATCTCTTTCTGTCCTTGTTAGAGTCAGTTGTTCTTTGTCTTTGAAGACTGTAGTTACACCTTTGTATGAAATCTTCAGTTCTTTGGCAATTTCAAGCATTGTATAGCCTTCATTCCTCAAAACAATGATTTACTGACAAGTTTCTAGAGAAAGCTGTTTTTTTTTTTGTTGCCATTTTTGACCTACTATTGACCTTCAGACCTGCCAGTCTATTTTATAGAACTCAAAAACAAACACAAAGACAATGTTAAGCTTAATTTATCAAACCAAATAGCTTTCAACTGTGTTTGATATAATTGCAAGTTTTTTTCTAGTACCAAATTAGCAATTTAGCATGATTACTCAAGGATAAGGTGTTGGAGTGATGGCTGCTGAAAATGGGGTCTGTCTAGATTTGATAAAAATTTCATTTTTCAAATAGTGATGGTGCTGTTTTTATCAGTAATGTCCTGACTATACTTTGTGATCAGATGAATGCCACTTTTGTGAATTAAAGTACCAATTTCCTTCCGAAACATCAAAATCTGTACATTTATTCCAAACTTTTGGCCAAATCCAAAACCCTATCTGCCAACAACCAAGAAAAACTGTGTAACTAGGAGCATTGTATGGACCTACAGAGTGGAAATATTCTTCTCAAAATCTTAATGTGTGTTCTGCAAAAGAAAAAAAGTCACAAACATCTGGGATGGCATGAGGGTGAGTAAATGATGAGAGAATTTTTGGATTTGTCCCTTTTAGTAATTATTTTAAACATAAGGGTTGTAAGAGTTTGATTTTCCGATATAGATCGATTTTCAGCTAACAAATACAATGAGTGCTCAACCTCACATACACAAGATATGTGTTCAAAAACAAGCACGATATATCTAAAAATTAGCACCACAATTCCTTCATAGACAAGTCATAAAGGTTTGTTTACCATCCTAAGCGTTTTACGCTGAAGTAATCACTAAAAAGCATTTGCGTCAAGGCCTCAATGTGTCACTGCAGGAAAATGTAATTTTTTCCTGTAAACATTGTTGTCATGATGAGTACATATATCTGATGAGCTATTCAAGAGATTTGATAGATTTGCGCAATGTTGAGTAACTTTCAAGTGAGATTACGAGCAAGCATGTTTGATTGACAGACCGCACGTTCTGTGTATGACGTGTGTGCAGACCGACTGCCACTTTCATAACATCAGCCATGCTCAGATATTTGTTTTTGTAACATCCACTTGCTGTTAAATTCCCTCTCTATCTTGATTCAGCAATGCAGAGAACCAGTAAATCCTCATGAAATTGGACACCTCATAGTTCAGTATTTCTGATGATGATATCATAACATGGGCCGAAAAATGTCATTCAAGGGGATTTATTATAGGATTATATAAATTAGTGCTGAATCTCATGAATTTTAATGCTTTAAAATTATACAATAATTGGGTATAATTTGCTCTTTTTGTTCATTTCAGCACAAGAGCTTTTACAGTTAAGATTTTACTGATGACTGCCAAAGGAATATGTGTAAAGCTTTCTCCAAAGGCCCCATCAGAAGAGATGTTATAGGAGGATACTCGCACTTGACACTTTCTAAATCAAAAATAAAAAACATTCATCTGTGTGTCAAACCTGGCACAGCAACATAGGCTCAATATAAAGTATAAAAAAAATCTACTTTTATTTAGGCTGCTCTTAATCAGAACACTTTAAGTTTGAGATGCCATTTATTTGATAGATATAAAACGGGAGGTAATGCCTCTCTCTTTGGTGTAGGCCCCGTCCGGCAGTCCAAGAGAGTTGTACCCGGAACCGTCATGTCCTGCCGGAGATAGGAGGCAGGGGCGAGGAGCCTACCCCCCTGCGGGACAGGGCTCAACTTGTGGTGGTGGGGAGGTGGAGGTTGCAGTGTTAGCACACCGAAACAGCAATGTGATAGATTGTGAGCGGACTTATAAAGCAATGGCTTACGTGCGATTAGCTAGGAGTTACCCAGCTAATGATGTGATGTACACCTGTTAGTCTTCCCGCTAGAACTACGCTCCACTTCCATTTCTATCGGGAAGACACGCAGGCTTGAGTGAAGTTTGAGATGCCATTTATTTGATAGATGTAAAATGGGAGGTAATGTCTCTCTCTTTGGCGTAGGCCCCATCCGGCAGTCCGAGGGATTTGTACCCGGAACCGTCATGTCCTGCCGGAGATAGGAGGCAGGGGCGAGGAGCCTACCCCCAAAAAGAGAGAAAGTAGTATACTACCCCCAAAAGAGATGATCCAGTTTGGTACGAACCAGGTCTTGTGTTGGGCTTTCATTCTGGAGGAGGAATTAAGAGATGCGAGCGTCAGAATTTGACATGAAATTTGCAATACCTCTGGCGTGGTTGTGTGAAGCCTTTGCGATGGGAAAGCAGTTTTTTTTTTGTTTTTTGTTTTTTCTCCGAGTTTGATTTCATCCCTGTGCATTTCCTCTTTGCCCTCGTTTGTCCTCCTTTGTAATGGCGACGTTGCATGCAGTCTCTTCATTGAAAGACATTTGGTATGAAAACCCTCCGGCGAGGGAAAAGTTGTTTGAGGTATCTTTGCCGAAGGGGACAACATGTGTACAGCCATAAGATAATGGCGACTTTGCGTGCAATCCCTTTGTTGAAAGAAAACATTTGATATGAAAACCCTCCGACGAGGGAAAGTTGTTTGATGGTTATCTTTGCCAGAGTGAACGGCATACATAACGCCATCCGATAATGCCGATGTTGTCGTGCCATACCTTCGTTATGGTGCGAGCTTCCAGCGAGGACGGCTGGTTTGAGCAATACCTATGCGAAGGAGCTGTTCTTGAGATTATGGAAGCCCGGCGAGGGGGACGGGGGGACATGGTTATGTGCTGTCCTTGCGAACGGTGAGCTTGCTTGAATTGAATCATTGTGTAAGTAAGGATGAGCTGTGGAAGAGCCACCAACCACCACCAGATATGCATGAGAACTTATGGCTTATGGGGAGTTGAGTTTGTTTGATGATTTGGGTCAAGTTGACTATTTCAGGTACGATTGGGGAGAGCAGCGGCCGAGCATCTTCATTGTAGATTCCAGTATACCTCGAAGGGTGCCCGTCGAGCTGATCTGTGGAACTCCTGTGAAGCAAGGGAGGGGGTCAGAGACTACGTTGGAAACCCAGGAATGTGTCTGGCTGGGATGATGAAGTTACAGGAAATGCTCTGCCATGTCAGACGTCTCATAGGGGACATGATGGTTCGAGGAGGGCCAGACTTTATTGATTGTAGTAACGACTGCGGAATTGTCACATGACTATGATGCATTTGAGTTTCTGGAGGGAACCCATATGACGCTGGCCGTGATGATGGGTGTGGAATAAGAAAAGTCTATTTTAAACTTTTGTAGATGTAGCTTGCTGTGTCATCGCGGAACGAGGCTGCAGTGGTTCTGGGAATGTATTTCCTATTACTGAACTCAAGCATATATTTTACCCCATATAGGGTAAAGAACCATTTAATTGGAGGGTAGAGGGGAAGGTTGTTTGCTGGACCGAATGATGAAGTGCTGTACGAATGGCGAGGAAGGATTTGAAGCTTGGGTCTCAGTGTCATTTCTTTCTTCCCTCCACTGAGCTGCATCGAGACTGGGATTGTAGATCGAGAACATTTGTTAAATACATTCGATTATGAAATATCTAGCAATGGGATTACTTACAAAGAGAGCGACTGGAGTCTAGGAAGCTATATTGAAGAAAGTATAATTCTGGCCATTCCCCTGTGAACCATGGTCTTAGACGGCAACCCCTGAATCCTATGGAGGGAGCCATGTGCCAGAAATAGGGGAGTGTCATCCGGAGATTCTCGCCAGCCATCATCGATTGGTGGGTAGGAGAGGCCGTCTATGGAATGAGCTAGTGTGAGGAGGCGGAAAAACGGCAGAGTGGCCTGATAGGGCTGGAGATTGCGTTAGGAGACTGTGTTAGGAGACCCAAACTGACCAGAGAACGACGTGAAAATAGACCTGATCCTGTCATGTTTCTTTAGGGGGGAAGCTTGCATGGTTAGAGAATGTGTGTGATGTCTAGAATTCTAGAGATGTGGCTTGTGTGTTTTTTTTTTTGGGGGGTTCTCTCTCTCTCGCTCTCTCTCCCTCTCTATCCCTCCTCCCTCTTATTCCTCGAGCTGGAGCAAAAACGGTGAGAAGAATAATGTCTCAGCTTCATGAGAGTTTAGTTGTTGGCTGCAAAAGGAACATAAGAGTCTTCATGTACTCCCGGCATAGAGCCCTGAAGATGCAGTGGACAGTTTAGTTTTTGAAGCAGGTGTGCCCCAAAACATACAAAAATGTGTGCATGTTTGTGCAAATCATCTTGCACAAGACTGCTTTGTGAATGTGTGTTGATATGAATCGGGATCTTCAAGAATGTGATTCTCGAGCATGGATCAGTTCCGGCTGTTCATGTCCCACCTTTACGACCTGAAGATGCAGTAATCACACTATTACTATTACTAATTGCAGTATTTTGTGAATATTTGCAGATCTCCTTCCGAATGTGCTTAGCTGATTCGACGGCTGATGTGCTAAGTTAACATTGTCTCTGACATATTCCGGAGACCAGATACACGCACGCCTAAACATGTATGGCTGAATTCACAGGTGAAACTGTGATGTCATGCTCCCTCGGAATGCTCACATCATGGGCCCGGTCTTCCTAGTGACTAGGGATGATTAATTGGATTGGAACGCACCCGTTAAGTGATTTGGGCGAAGGTGGCCGCAAAATGGGGGAATCTTACTGAATGAAGTAATGAGAGCCCGTATGATAAGCGTTGACTATGATATGATAAGCGTTGATATGCCTGAGTAATTATCTTAATTCCCCGATGGGGAACGCTCGGGCATGCAGACTGTGAATGACAAGTTAATGAACCTTGACCGAGTTGCCCTCATGAGATTAAGCGATTGCCTGCCATACTATGAGAGTGAATGCGCTGTTGACATGAAATACTGGCTTTTGATGTTTATGCGAATGCGTTATGATGAACAGGCAGCGTTGCAACTTTGTGATGAACAGGTAGCATGGCAAGGTCTAGACCCATGACTAGATCTGAATGCATTTGATGGATATGAAAAAGCCGGCTGCTGCCTGAGCTGATGATTTTGCAGGATTCGCGGGGTGCGCTCCTTCCGCGCCGGGTCATGCAATGCGATTGAGAGAGATCTCCTGAGTGAATGAGATATGGGTGAAGACCGGGTTTGCTGTTTTTTTACTCCCCATGGGTTTGATGTTGGCAGAAGTTGAGATGAAGTGACGACGTAGTTGGAAAGGGAAGGCGGGCTTCCAGAGATGGAGAGGTTGAAACGCGTCTAGTTGCAGTGTTAGCACACCGAAACAGCAATGTGATAGATTGTGAGCGGACTTATAAAGCAATGGCTTACGTGCTATTGGCTAGGAGTTACCCAGCTAATGATGTGATGTACACCTGCTGGTCTTCCCGCTAGAACTACGCTCCACTTCCATTTATGTGGCAAATAAACAAATAAAATCTAGAGCAGTTTTAATTAGAATTGTATGTAAAGATGCTTTAGAATAATGTGTATTGGGAAAAGCACAAATACATTAAAACTATACAAAAAAAATTATTTGACCTTGTATGTTTTTTCTTCTTTGGCATCAAAATCTCAATATTCTCTCTTTGCGCTGTCAAACAAACAAGTGATAGCCTCACTTTACCAATCAGAAATTAGCATGATTAATTGTGATTCAGAGTAATGGCCATCATTGTCAAATCACTGCCAACCATGTTAAAATAAAATTATACATTTTAAATTCTGAATCTATGTACTTATAATGATTGTCCAATTTCTGCCAAACATGTTGAGTGGTCCAAACATCTGCAGCCTGAAACTGAACTTTTGGTCAGAATTTAGGAGTGAGTGCACTTAGCTGCATAGGAAATCTATAGAATGCTCACTTGCTCCCTATTTAGTGAATGACTTAACCCAGTGTGCTGTCTGTCTGCACTGATCTCAGAACAGTTTGAAATGCACCTTATTCTTTATCCAAACCAAAAACACAATGTCTGTGCAGAAGGACGCGGGGTCGCATGAGGTTAAAGCTTCAGTGTAGTCAGATCACTTTTTCTAAAGATTAGCTTGTGAAGCTACAGTTTCAAAGTAGCATCCCCAACACTGATAAGAGCAAATAAATAACTTGTAGTTGTAAGACAAGTAGCAAGGAAGTACCAATCATACTCCTTGAGAACAAGTATGCTAAGCTCCTCTTTTGTACCTCAGTCAACTTGGCTAATTAAGGAAATTTGGTGATTGTACCTCAGGATTAAAGATAGAAAAAAAGCACACCATCTTATTTTCTGTTTCACTCCTAATTTCTTTGTGTCAGCAAGTTTGGAAATGCTTGTCAAGTTAGGGCTAGCTAACAGATATTCAAGCTCCAAGAGGAGTTGTCGGAGATGACAAAGCACAGGCAGGGATTGATCAATGATGAATACAGTTTGATGCATGGTATCGATTGAAACACAAGTGTGTTGCTGTGATTTAGTCTCAGGTATGGTTGATCCAGAGTGGGCTTAGTGCTGGTATTGATTTCTAAGCTACCTGAAGGCTGCTGCCTGCCTGTCTGTGATGCTTTGGGCCTTAGGAATGGAAGGCTGCTTGATCAAAGTCAGTGAGGGTGTTTTGTAATGCAATGCTGGCATGAAGAATGAAACATTCAGCTTTGAGCGAGGATCTCCATTTTCGAATCAGCTCAGTTTAAGGAACCATATGTGGTTTGTGGAGAGGTTTGTCATGCTGTATTGAAGTAGAGTAAATTCGCTGATCATGCAACAACATTTCTACCAAACAACAAACAAAGTACTAACCATATCTGTATTCCATCTTAATCTTAAAGGAATAGTTGACCCAAAAATGTAAATTCTGTCATAATGATGTACTCATCCTTATATATATCATTTTAAAAGTAAAAAATAGGCCCAACAGTGTATGTACCAAGTTGTCTATGCAATTCATGCGGCACATTTCATGTCTCCGAAGGTTTTGGTGAGAAACGAATGAGCAGATTAACTATGTCGGAGCTTGTTCCGGCTACATTCTTGCAAATCTCATCAAAGCCTAAGTGAAACAATGTGCGGTAAGATGTGCCGATGCTATAAAATATGCTGTAAACCTCACTGGTTTGAAATATTACATGAGACATGTGCATACATTTCTGTGGTGTGGAATGTAGCTCTAGGTTCCTTTTAAAGCATGGGCGTTGCTTTGTTTTTAAAGTGATGGCAACTGTTTTTTTTTTTAGGGTGATGTCACAAAGTGGAAAAACTCATGAATATTAATTAGGATATGTGCAGATAATGACAAATAATATTTTACTGTTTAAATATTCATTTTTGATGACAAAATCAAGCTCTCCAATAAATATTTCACACATTTAATTTGATAATTTTATCCCTACATCTAGCACTTTCAGTACTGGGATTTTTTTTGTCAGTGGATATATATGTGGATCAATATACAGTTGAAGTCAGAAGTTTACATACACCTTAGCCAAATACATTTAAACTCAGTTCACAATTCCTGACATTTCATTGTAGAAAACATTCCCTGTCTTAGGTCAGTTAGGATTACTACTTTTATTTCTTTCATCATATTCCCAGTGGGTCAGAAGTTTACATACACTTTGTTAGTATTTGGTAGCATTGCCATTAACTTGGGTCAAACATTTTGGATATCCGTTCACAAACTTCTCACAATAAGTTGCTGGAATTTTGGCCCATTCATCCAGACAGAACAGGTGTAACTGAGTCAGGTTTGTAGGCCTTCTTGCTTGCACACACTTTTTCAGTTATACCCACAAAGTTTCAATCAGATTGAGGTGGCCACTCCAATACCTTGAATTTGTTGTCCTTAAGCCATTTTGTCACTCTCCGGGTTCTCATCAACCCTAAAACTCATGCTCAAGAACTGGAGATGTTTCTTTTGCATTAGACTCTTACCTGATGACTCTTGACCCTGACTCTTACCTATTTAAAAAAATGGTAGGGACAAAATTGGCAAAGGCAAAAAGTGGTAGGGGCATGTCAGATTATGTCAGGTAGGTTCATTTTGTCAGAATAGCTCAAGGAATATTTTTACATCACTTTAATTGTTGTCATTGAGTTGAAAGCATTTTTCAGAAATTATCAGCTCTGAACACTGGATGTGAACTTTAACAGCTCTAAAATCTGAAACATAGTGACATTTGCGGTTATGTAAGTGTGGAAGTGAGTTTATTTTGAGCAAAACACTGAAATGAATAATTTGTTTCTGTTTTGATTTCCTCTTAACTCTTTCCCCGCCAGCGTTTTTAAAAAAAGTTGCCAGCCACCGCTAAATTTTAATGGCCCGCAGAATATTTTCTTCCATGAATATATGAAGATGCTATATATCAAAATAAAGATCTGAGCCTCTGCTTTTAGGCAAAAAAAAAAAACGATTTTATTTTATCTTCATTTGTTCTTTTTTTATTGCCACTTGAACAGAGGTAGGTTTTGTCAAAAACAACATTTCGGACAAAAAGCTGAGAAAAAGGCATTTTTATCAAACAAGTGCTTTAGTATTAGTATGGTGTTCCACTTCACGTTTGAGTCCATCGCAGTCTGTTTCTTTGATCAAAGAGTTGCGTACTCTTTCAAAACATGCGTGCGGGTCTTCCTTACCGTATACCACCTAAAACACGGATACCCGGAAAATTCTGTGTTTGGCGGGGAAGCGTTTTTTCATAAAACCCGGAAAATTCCGTGTTTGGCAGGGAAAGAGTTAAGTGCCATATGAAGTTGATATTTAGCTTAAAACGTAGACCTACTGTATCAAACCCCCAAATTGTTCATTATTAAATACACTGAACCAAATGAAATCTTTATTGTTCACAAAAAGGCTACATTCTTTAGCCAAAGCAATTAGCTGGAAAGGAAGTAGTAATAGAGATGGCAAAATGATCTTCCTCATTTCACAATGAATCTCTGCCCTCTGTGGTGACCATTCGTCACGGTACACCGCTGTCATTTCCTGTTCCCAAATTTGGCAATTGTGCCTTTGTCTTATGCCCCCTCTTGCCCATACAGACACAACAGTTATACCTCAACTCTGTTAGCCGATTGTCTGCAGGCTATGAGTAAGATAGAGCAAAATTAAGAAATCTTTGATCTTTATCAATGCCTCTATCATTCTATCTTTCTGGCTGCTTTGTCTTTGAGATGTCCTCTGTGTTGCACTGTGCTGTAGGTATTTTGAAAAGAAGAGTGAGTATGGCTGTACAGTAGAAGTGCAGCAGAGCTTATTAGAGCTAAGTTGATGGCAACACACACACACACTCACACTCATTTATTCTCCTCTTTCTGTAAATGTATGCATACACACATCTCCTATGTAGCTATATATATCATTTACTTCATTACTGATCCAAGATTTTCCTACTCTGTTAGCAAATTCTTCTCTGTGCCTCTCTAGTGCTTTTACATTAAAGTTGCATAATGAGGAATCAAATATTGCTTGATGTTTTGAAAAAAGAGTTTCAGAACTCAGAATTTGATATGCTGCATACTTTAGCCTGAAGAGTAAAATGCTGGAAAGTCTGCCATAATAATAATAATAATAATAATAATAATAATAATAATAATAATAATAATAATAATAATATTATGTATGTGTAGCACCTACAACTCTGCATATCCTGCCAAAGTATCTCAATTGTGTAAATGAGTGTCTGGAGTTAGTTTAAAAAAAAAAATGACTGTCTGATTCAACAGTAAACCTGCAGCTTGCGAAGAAGTGCAGCACATCAATTTTGACATGCTAAGAAAGCATTTACATAGGAGTCTGAAAGACATAGCAGCAAACAAATTTCCTTTCCCGTTTAGGGTCAGATGATGTCTTCTAGTGCACTTTGGAAGCTCCTAGTTCCAGGTTGGGCTGTCGTTATTTTGACTTCCCTTGCATTTCAGCCATAAAATAGGTATCCAAACCAACAAAAACAAACTATGAACAACTAAAAAAGAAAGCGATTGCCACTTGAAGGCCACCAAAGGATGGAAAATGGTGAACTTGGTGTCCTAGAATCATATTACTATACATGTTACTATACCAAATTTTTTACTAAATGAATATTACTTGGCTCATTGTATATATATCATGGCAGTTTCCTGGTGAAATGAACCCTAGAGGTGCTACAACAACAATGGGTCTCATTAACCATGCGTATTTACGTATTTATGCGTGAAATCTGCGAATGAATGTTTTCATGCTGAAATAATGATTCATCGATAAATTATTATATTTTAAATCAATAAATAAATAGACATTATTCTATTTTTACCAAAAACATTATGACCAACTGAAACTACTAGTAATTCAGTAGTTCACAATTTAATGTAATCCTGCATTGAGGATAGTATAAACATGTTGTCTCGCTGTCCTGGGTGTCCCCACCCTCCCCATGAATGCCGGAAGGCTCAACACCATGTAGAGATATGTAGCTGCTTGTATATGCTTGCTAAGCCCTGTGTAAGATGGGTAGAGGTGACAAAGATGATAGACCAAGCAGAGCCACTAGAGGAGGCAGGGGATAGGAAACTGAGAGGTGCACGATAGGTACATTTACATTTCTGCATTTGGCAGACGCTTTTATCCAAAGCAAATTACAGAGCCCTTATTACAGGGACAATCCCCCTGGAGCAACCTGGAGTTAAGTGCCTTGCTCAAGGATACATTGGTGGTGACTGTGGGGCTTGAACCAGCATCCTTCTGATTACCAGATTACCAGTTATGTGCTTAGACCACTACACCACCACCACTCCATAGGTAGAAAATGAAGAATGAAAATAGGCTGAATTACTGAAGAGACAGTGGCGATTATGGCCTCATGGAAATTAGCTCTTGCAGAAGCTGTTATATGATGGGGGGATCATTACGCCTGAACAAGGGGCCACCCCCACATTTGGGCAGAGTCACCCCAGGCGGAGGCGTGAATCCAATCCTGACCCCGATTATGAACGTTTCGTGATTAGCTGATGAGGGCATGTTGTGCCTTTCTGATGTGGAGACAGTTGGTACAAATATAGCTAAGATATGCGTTGGATGACAAGTGGCCCAGTAAGTGTATTTGGTGCTCGGGAAGGCCTTTGTGGGCTGCTGTGGTTGTGGCACCGTTGCTGAAGAAATGGCTTGAGTATAGTCTGCGAAGAGCAGGTCGCATGGGGATTTAACTTGGGAGAGCTGGATGGAATTCAGCAGGTTGGAAATGCAAATTGAATGTCCTCTTTGTTGATCTGATTAGCGTAAATGATTTACTCGGCTGCGTATCCTGCATCCTACTGACGTAAGAGTCACATGGTGAACGGGTAATCCAAGCCTGCATTTAAATGGCGGATTTATCACATTCGAATGGAATAGCCTCACTGCAGTTTGAACGGGAGAGCCCACAGCCTGGACATGGAGGCTCTCACTGCATTCAAACAGGAGGGTCGTACGATATACGAGAGCATACAAATAATGTGAGAATGGTTTATGCTGTATTTTACTGAGCTCGCTCAGTGCTGCGAGCAGCTGAATCTGCAGGCGGGGGCCTGCACAGCATTTGATGGAAGGACACTTTATTCTTTTGAAAGTGCTATATGCATCAGCTGTATAAAGCTGTAGTGAGCTGTAGCATTGTCAGATGTTGCTGTGGCAAACATTTGGAAAGATGTTTGTAATTAGAGTAGCGGTCGTTTGAAAGGACGTTTGCTTGTTGCATAAATGCCCCTGTGTTCCAAATGGAATAAAATCACACTCCGTAGGGCACATTAAAGGGAGAACAATCGTGATATACATGTTGGATGATGACTTCATATGGAATCACTGAATGGAACATGCCCTAAACCAGCTGCATAGCAAAATAATCAGGCTGACAGGAATCACCTGTGCGGGAGAACCGGATTGAAATATTGGGCACCGTTGGAATGATGATTTAATTAAATAGTTAATGTTTTGTTTCCCTCACGTTCAATTAAAGCTGTAATAGAGCTCAAATGGCATGAAGCCGGAGCAGAGCCCGTTCACAGAGGCAGGCTCATATGACGGACCGATCAGGGTGGAAAGTTTAGATAAGAAAACATGTGAACAGTCGTGGGGAGCTGTTTAACATGTATACAGCGCCGAAGCAGCCAGTTTGCGGAAGCAGCTTCACGCTATGATCTGCTTTGGCAAGTAAAAATAGCACTTAAAGTGGTAGAGGTCAATGCTGCAAAAATAATGAGCTGCTGTGGCAGCTTCTGTTGAATAACAAGATTATTTAGACTGAAGAGTTGTTCTGATGAGGGCGAATGCTTTGCAGCGAAGTAGCATCCGATGATCCAATTCAGTTTGTGGGCAAATGGGTGGGTCAAATGCCGGAAGGCTCAATGCTACATTAGAGGTAAGCAGCTGTTTATATATGCTTGCTCTAGCAGTGTGATTGGTCAGATTGAATTAACTGTCTCCTCCCAACTTTGTTAATGAATCTCCATTTAAAAATCGCATACGGCGTCCATATAAACATGGAAAAACACAGAATTAATGAAATTATACACAATACATATGTATATACCGTATGTATATGAATATATTCACACACATGTATAAAGTAGTCTTATTATATATAGAATCATTTCAAAGCAGCAAAAATACAATAATGATGTGCGTTATAGCTCGAGCTGGGTTCAAGATCTGCACATGCGTGCTCAGTGACAGAGCGCAAAAATGATGTACTATGGCGCTGAATGTGCTTGGATGCAGCTGGTGGAATGCTTCTTAACAGCCTGGAAAAGTTTTGTCAGATGGGTTTAATATGTTGTGTTTGGCACAACATCTCAATGGCACGGTCATTTTCTTTTCTGTATGACAGTGTTTGAAGTGCGCAATTCGTACCGGCAGTAGGCACCTCCATGCATACCTTCAGTTCATCCAACATCTATAGTACGAAGTACATATTATGGTGCTGAAAGTCCTGATATGGAGATGGCTTGGGCATGTTTAATGCAAATGACTAACTTCAGGCATGTGCTCCTTCATTCATTAATATTAGAACGAGGGTTAGAACAAATTCATGTGAGTACTTGTGAAAATTGTTCGTGAAAGCTCCTGAAAGTACGCAAAATCCACACAATTATTTGTGAATGAGACCCAATGTCTTTTTGTTCACTTTCACACAAAGAATAAGGCAGATTAACAAGTTTTCCCCGTCCCTCACACAATGGTACCTTTTGACATCAAAACACTTTTATAGAGTGCATGACTTGTAAGGTGACATTTTAACATTTGCATTATATTCAACTGCATTTACAAACTTGTTCAAATGCCATCGAATTGTGAGGTTTCTCAATCAATGGAATGTTGCACTTGCAAAAGACTTGGGTATGAAACCCGATGAGCACGCAACACGACACTTGAGTGAAAAGTGTTATAGATGCACTACAAATTGATATGATTGCTTCAGCATGTTGCATTGGCTAATGACACTATTGTTTAGGTTAAAAAATGTAATGTAATTTTCATTCTCTCTCTCTCTCTCTCTCTCTCAGATATCTAATACATTAGAAGTCCGATGAGTTAAACCTTTGTTTTCCATTACAGACCACCCTCTCCTTTGCTCTTTTTTTAATATATAATAAAGCACCCAGCTCCGTCTTTCTCCCCTCAACATTTCCGTTTTATTCAACTCATGCCCCACCCGTCTGTCAGCCTCTAATAAAGCTTGTGTCTCAGAGGAATAGAAGTAATGAATACAGCTCTGCTACAGTGGCCTGCAGGGCACCAACCCTGACTCAGCAGAAAGACCTGATCCTTTTTTATGTTCAAGGCGTGCTTGTATTTAAAAGTGATGACAGACTTTCACCTCAACGTAAAAGGTGCATAATAAATTAAAAATCAATGACTCTTCAAGTTTTGCAGAAGGAAATTATTACTGTATTTTACCCTTTTTTTGACTGGTTTATGTGCTGACCATGACACAGTGGTTATTGTTTACACTAATGGAGTGGAGTGGCATTGTGGGAAGGTTTTTGCCCTCTGCTCGAGGATAGTGGAATTGTTGGTGGAAAGATAAGCAGGAAAGCTTCGGTTCTTAAATCCGTTAATGCTTATATGCGTTTCATTTTTCATTGGTTCTCATTTCTCCTCACTCATATTAAACTCTGAAAGCATTGCCATGTGTGCACTTTGCTTACTCCTGAAAGATACTGTACACATGTACATGAACGCAAATGCTTGTACTGTAGATACAGCCGGAAACTCTGTCATGCATCATTAGTTTTTTTAATTTGTCTGAACGCAATTCAAAATAAAACACAAGTATGCGTTGTATTGTCACAGGAGGTTGCACATATATTTTAAGGTAAATCTATCCCCTCTTGAGTATGGAGGTTTTGTTACCACCACAGTAACACAACAATGCATAATAAGCACGTACTACAATGGGACTTTTGGCTTGCAATTTGTTAGCCAAGCATTTACATCTGCATTTGCGTACTTGCAGAGACTACTATTGTGTGTGTGTGTGTGTGTGTGTGTGTGTGTGTGTGTGTGTGTGTGTGTGTGTGTGTGTGTGTGTGTGTGTGTGTGTGTGTGTGTGTGTGTGTGTGTGTGTGTGTGTGTGTGTGTGTGTGTGTGTGTGTGTGTTGCAGGTGAAAAGTGTGGGCATTTTCTGACAGCTCATGCACATTTATACGATCAATGCTTCATACATTCTTGGTTATCTAGTAGCATATAATTTTGATCTTGTATGTTTCTCCACCCACACCTCTACTAACTACTAACCCAACACTACTGCCTGGATGGCCCACACTGGCCTTGGCATTTCACTCAAATTTATGTCTAGGTCACGGGCTAAACAATAAAAGCGTTAACAGTTGATCTTAGACATTGCATAAAGGTGTGCGTAAAGGTGTAGTGGGCTAAAGGACATAATTAGTAATCAGAACGTTGCTGGTTCGATCCTCACAGTCACCACCATTGTGTCCTTGAGTAAGGCACTTAACTCCAGGTTGCTCCAGGAGGATTGTCCCTGTAATAAGTGCACTGTAAGTCCCTTTGGATAAAAGCGTCTGCCAAATGCATAAATGTTTTTTACCGATTTAAAAAAAAAAAAAGATTTTTTCATTAATTGTATTAATATTATACTTTTTCATTAATTTCATGAAATTTATGAATCTGCATTGAAAAAATACAAACCACTAAAATATATCACACTTTTATTGAACGTAAAACACCAAAATTAGACAAATTTATTAAAACTATATTAAATATTATTCTTCATTCAGTTCTGTTAAACTAATTTTACAGATTTTATTAACAATTATCCAAATAATGTAATGTTTTAGAAAACTATTATATGCAAAACAACAGTCAAGTAATGAACTTAGCTAGCATCTTTCAAAAATTCTATATATGCAACAGTAATTTTAATTAAAACAAAAAGGCAGAACACAGAATGGCAGAGGGCCTCTATTCCACATATATAACTATAATATATAATTATATATATAGATCAGTGCTCTATTCTGTTTATGTAAACGTATGTACACTTTAAGTGAACATTATTGTGCAAAACAACAGTGCAAAACAGCAGTAATTGAACTAAATCCAACCTCAACTGTAAACAACAGATGTATCCTCAAGTGAAGAACAAGTGTAATGTAATTGCTATACACATCAGATTGGACCGCTTTCTATTTAACTACAAGTGACAGGTTTCTCTTCAAGAACAAAAGTTGCTAAACGTTCTGACAGGAGCTCATCAAGAACATGAGATGCTGCACTGAACAGTCTCTCACTCTCTGTGCTGGTGCTTGGGCAGATAAATACCTGCGTGCAATCCGCGCAAGCAAAGGAAAGTGGTCTTTGTTTATGCGACCAAGGTAAAGGGGATTGTCGCTTCTGGCGTAGTTCAGCTAGAGACGTCTCAAGTTGTGGTGTAGCTGCGCTAGTTGTGGCACTGCTGTGGATCGGGGCACTTTCCTGTAGAATCTCTTGCTGTACTCTGTATATATATATCTTGAAAGTTCTGCTGAACAAACACTGCAGATCACAAATTTGATGTCCTTATCAGAAATTTTTAAGAATTTCCACACCGCTGACATGATCGGCCTTTGTTTGGCAGCGCCGTGATAAGGGCTAGATCGATCCAGAGTGAAATCAGAGCTCTGAGGGGCGGGGCGAGGAGGTATATATTTTCGGCCTTTTTTCTCTTTCGGCGGAAAACCGAAAGTGCCATTTTCGGCCGAAAATTTTCGGAGGCCGAAATTTCGGTGCATCCCAATGTAAATGTTGTTCTGGGACTAAAATGGTGCAAATCATATTTTTATACCGGCATTTTTTGCAAAATGATTTTAATGTGTTGCAATGTATGTATCGTGGCAGTTTCTTGGTAAAATGTACACTAGAGGTGCTACAACAACTACGACTTTTATTTACTTTCGCACAAATCACAAGTAAAATGTCAGATTATCAGTTCATAAACACTAACTTTTCACCCTGTTCCTAATGCAATGATATCTTATGACATTTAAGCACTTTTACTAGCGCATGACTTGGAGGATGATACATTTGAACATTTGCATTACATAAACAACTACATATAAGCTTGTTTCAGAGTGAATAAATAAAACTGATCAGCTAAACTGATAAGAGTATTGCACTTGTGATGCAGAGGACAATGGTACAAATCCTTAAGAGTACACGAGCCAAAAGCACCACAAATTAACTTGATTGCTTCAAAAATGTGTTTTATGTCCTTTTTTATAACTTTTGTTTTTTAGGCTTAAGGTTTAGGGTAGGGAGGTACAGTAGGCTTTGTTTATGTAAACCTTGAAAGAGCATTAACTTTAAAAACCTTGGACCCCTGGAGTCACGAGTTCGAATCCAGGAAGTGCTAAGTGACTCCAGCTAGGTCTCCTAAGGAACCAAAATGGCCAGGTTGCTAGGGAGAGTAGAGTCACATGGGGTAAGCTCCTTGTGGTCACTATAATGTGGTTCTCGCTCTCGGAATGTCACGTGGTGAGTTGGACGTGGATGCCATGGAGAATAGCGCAAAGCCTCCACATTCGCTATTTCTCTGTTATAACGCACTCAAAAAGTCACGTGATAAGATGCATGGATTGACAAAACGCGTAGGCAACTGAGATTTGTCCTCCACCACCCAGATTGAGGCCAGTCACTACGCCACCATGAGGACATAGAGTGCATTGGAAAAAAAAAAAAAAAAAACTCATCTGTTTGGAAGTTTAGTGTTCTAGTGTCACACATTGGACATTTTCTCCTCGGAACAGCCACAATGTGTGTAATGAACCACGTAATATAATTCTGCGAAAATGTTGCCACAGTGAGGAGCCTTAATATTTGAGGCACAATGAGATTCCTGCAAATTTTGACATCTCACATACAAGCATCCACAATATACTTGGGTTAGACACCATTTTAAATGATCTCTTCATTGTCTCAAAATGTGAATGAAAGCAGAAGTTTGTCATTTCTGTGCCACTAGCATCATTGAATTGCAAAAAGTTGCAACATTTCAAAAAGATTAAAAAAACAACCTTTCTTTGGTTTATAAACAGAGAGTCCTGCCCCCAACCTACCCAAATGGTTGAGCTGATGTTGTTGTGTCAGGCTGGATGGGCAGCTCAGACAAATATATAAACGTTTTGGTAGCACTACAGTGTTACCTTCTTGGGTGAAAATAATGTACAAATGGCTTACCAGTAGTCAGGGGTTGAATTGGGAGTTTTGAGGAGTACCACCACCACAGAATGCATAAACAAACTGATCTGGGAACTGCCTGCATGAAATGGAAATGGAACCTTAACTTAACCCCTGCTTATAGATGACAGCATATTAAGCTGGAATACAATATTTATATATATTTTTTTAAACTACACACATCAGCTAATAGCTTAATTTCCTTAAACACGGCTGTGTCTATTCAGACCTCCTTAACATGCTACCTTCCCTCCATCCATCTCCCCTTTGTAGTCTCAGGCTCTGCTCTGTTTAGACAAGCAGTTAATTATGCTTGTAATAGTGATTGTAGGTAATCAAGTAAGTGAGTAATTAGGTGTCTTTAAGAGTTTAGAAGAGGGGTAAAAAAAAACCTCTTCAGTGCTTCTTGCGAATCTCATGGCAGTTCCTTAACAAGAAAGAGGATGTCAGTCTTTCTCTTTCAGTTTCTTCCTCATTCGCTGAGGATAAGGCTGGGCATACACGGTGTGAGATCTGACACTCGGGAGGTTGTGCACCCCTGCACACGTTACGAGTCATTTTATCTGAAAATCGTAGAGGTGCAATCGAACAATACATGACTTTTATGACCTGCCGAATTCTGGAGCAATCGCATTAATTTTCACTCTATTTATCATTATAAGACAAAGACAGATGAGGACATTGCTTTAATTCCTTGTAGCATGCGATTTAGAACTAAAATAGAAGACTAGCATGGCCAGGGGCTCCATTAGCTGAGAAAAAAAATGGATACTTATTACAAATGCTGTTCAACATTTGACAGATTGAGATTTTGAAGGGAGGTTGTGTGATTTTATGGCTTCATACATCAGTCATAACGTCAGTGTGTTGCTGCCAGTTTCTGTATGAAAATAAAGTGCACAATATGTACAAGATTAAAAATAAAGTGCGGAAAATTCACACTCCGTTATCTGTCAGTTATACTTGGATTTAATTTAAGCACAAACATTACGTTTACTGCAGAATTGTGTTATTTTAGGGGAGTACCTGTATTATTCAGGTTTAGATGTAGGCTACGTCCTTCTCATCTGTGTCACCGCTTGAATGTTGATAGCACACATTCTGAAGAAGATCTGTGAGATCTCGTCCATGTGAATGCGCTTTAAATCCACACACAGCAAAGTTTAAAATTCCTATTAGCGCATCGGTTTATTGACAGGTAGAACTTTCAACCTAGAAGTTCTTTGTTTCACTAAAGACGCACACTTGGAGAGTTAAAAAAAATCTTCGATCACATAGCCACTATTGTGTGCATTTACAATTATAACCAAAGCTATCTCCCCCTAAATGCAGCCCTAGAACTGAAATGAATGCAAGTATGGCGAATAAAAATAGATTATGACGGAAATGTGAAAACTCTGTCCGTCAGATGGATAAAGATTGTTTTCTAGCACAACCCGTATAGCAAATGATTTGTTTGAAGAGCAGAGAACAGCATGACCTTTCTGTAGAATCATTCCCAGTGAAGTAGTCGTGAATATTATTGGGAAAACACAGTTTTAACACAACCATTTTGTCCAAATGTTTAAAAGCTTCATGAACACTCAGTTTACATTGATTGTGTGAGTTGTAACATCTTCTCTTAATTGGTCAATTTCAGGTAGATCGCCAAATCGGCCCAAAGTTTTTAAACATTTGTAAAAATTATCTTGAGTTCGTGAGTTGCTCGTATGCCGCTCGGGTACGCTCATCATTCTCTGACACAATGCGAGCCATGACCACACGAGCAACCATGATTTCCACGAGCAACCACGATCTCTTCTGACTGGAAAATATTGCACGATGTACGCCCGTCTTAAGTGTTTAGATCAGCGCTATTCAACAGATGACCTGTGGGCCACATGCGGCCCTCGAGCGATCGTTTGTGGCCCACAATATGATATCATCATCAGAAATATATTCATCAGCAGCCTATCAAATCAAATCTGTATGAACTATAGTGTCCATTTTCATGAGGATTTACGCTAGTTCTCTACATTGCTGAATCACGTTAGAGAGGGAATTCAATTGCAAGAGCATGTTCTTGCTTCATACAATCGAATTGCATATGTACATGTGCAAGTGGTAATATATGTGTAAGGTAGGGGCATGTACTATAGGGGTACGTACTGTAGGGGTATTATGGAATTAAATATGTGAATTCCATATGTACATGAGATATACTTTTACATTATTGCACTATGTGGGAGTCCTGGGGCAGTTTAATTCTTCATGTGGAAAATGGCCTGAGGGTAAAAACTGTTCTTGTGCCTGGATGTAGAGGTCTTCACGACCTAGGCACTCCTCAGTATAGATGCGCTGGCACACATCCTTCCCAGAATCCTCCCATTGCCTGCTCTGGTATGCCCTGACCAAGGCACCGAACCCAAAAAGACCTGGAAATGTGCTGCCTGGACCCGAACCAGACCTGTTTGATATTTTAAAGCTGGGACCCGGACCTGGCCGGGAGACACAGACCCGAACGACACCGATTTCACAGCTCATTTCTATTAACAAGTTAATTACAAGCTGTGAAAACACAACTTTGTGTCCTACCTAATGTAACGTTTGTAGCCTTCTCCCCTGTGCCTGGCTTTTACGCATATAATCCATCCTCCAAGAAAGTTGGTAAAATACATCCAGGTTTTCTGTGATTCCTCTCTTGCTGATTGAAACAGATTAGCATATTCACTCATTATTTTGGTTTCAAAAGTCCACTTGCTGTCACGGTGACAGATGACAAACGCATTTTGTTTAGAATCAGTTTGCAGATTTTTTTGTATCTTGCATAAGATAACTTCGACTGTTGGCCCTTTTGAGCTATAATAACGATTGCTCGTTCATTGCCACAACTGCTAACATTGCTAATTTGCCACTCTGCCTCTGACATCACTCAGCTTGTTGTGGTTCTTCTCTGTTTTTCACCTTATTCCCGAGCCCGCACTTTCGCACCGTAATTTTACAATGTTGCAAGTTACAACACACACACACAGCACCATCATCAGCGCTGTCTTAAACAGACCCTGGACTCCACAGCAATGGAATGGGGCCCAACCCGGCTGACCATATAAAATGTGTCTCCAAACCTGTACGTGTTCCTGATGGAGGAAACGAGACGTTATGTTGATGTAGTTACACTTGGGGTCGCTCTTGAGAGCCCGAGACGCCTCTGATCTTTGAAAAAAGGCCAATGGGAATTGGCAAGTGGTATTTGCATGCCACTTCCCCGGACATATGTGTATAAAGGAGGGGATGTGCATATCGCTCATTCAGGTTTTGTGCTGAGGAGCAAAGAATAAGGTCCTGGCCATTTCAGCAAGTAGTTCAGCATTGTGGCAGGAGGGACACAACGTCTCGTTCCCTCCATCAGGAACAGAGGTTATGGAAGTAACCAGGAGACCACACCCTGCCCAGAGGAACTCGTCCAGCAAGAACGAGGCAACACCTGAGAGAAGCGATGACTGCGTCTACACACGGCAAGCAAAGTCACTGGAAGCAACGCTCAAAAGGAATTCAAAGGTATTTCTACTCCTGATGACATCATAGTTGAGGTGCGTTCTGATGAGTGCCTCATCCAATAGGAGTTGAGAGTTTGGTCCTTTGGAATTTCACACAGTTGTAAAGTGAGCAAGGCTTCTTGGGATTTGTAGTCGGTTTTGTATTCCCTTTGTTTGATTTTGTTGCGGTTTTTATCAGTAAGATTTATGACTGTTTTTGTGGGCCTCAATCAGGCTTTAAGACTGTGTTAGGCCTGCCAATGTCTTGTATCTGAATACATGAGCCCAACAAACTGTAAAAAAGTAAGTTCACTGTCTCAATGCCTGTGGATATTTTGTTGTGGCATATTTATTCAGTTTTTCTTATTTATTTATTAGTCAAAAATGACTAATGCTGTAGTTCTCCACTTTTTTAACTGCAAACTATTTTTGATTTAGGTGTCAATGTGCTGATTAGAGTGTTGAAACATACTTATTTGGAAAGTCACAAGAACCTGAGAAATACAGGCAGGCAGAGAGGCAAAAAAGAGAGATATTGTACATTGTTGCGTGCTGACTGGGGATGTCATCATAGAGTCTGTTTCACACGTTGTGTTTGTTCTTGTTTTCTGGGCAGAGCTGCTCTCACCTCGTGTATTATGCATGCAGCTGGACATTGTTAGACAGGGAACGTGGCAGTAAATGTGTTTCGATCAGTTCATGTGAGATCCACAAGTGAAAGGAGTCGCCACAGGAACATTTCTGTTTTTTGAGATATAGGAATGGTCACAATGGTTGCTTAATTGACTAGTCATTCAACACATGACTTGTCAGTTAGTAAGGGTCAACTTGTATAGTATCTAGTAGGGGTTGCAAATGTGTGGAATCAGTGCAGTACATACAATTATGCAGATTCGTGTCAGGAGCTTTATGTAATGTTCACATAAACCATCAGAATGAGGAAAAAATGTAATCTCAGTGATTTGGACCGTGGCATGATTATTAGTGCCAGATGGACTGGTTTGAGTATTTCTGTAACTGCTGATCTCCTGGGATTTTCACACACAATAGTCTCTAGAGTTTACACAGAATGGTGTCAAAAACCAAAACATCCAGTGAGCAGTTGTTCTGTGGATGGAATGGCCAGAACGTAAAGCAAATGTTAAAGTGTATCATCATGCATTGTAGTAAAGGTATTTAGAAGTCATAAGCTAGCATTGTGTGAGGAGCTGTGTGAAAATTAAGTGTTTATGAACTGATAACCTGCCATTTTACTCGTAATTTGTATGAAAGTGAAAAAAAGTTGCCGTTGTAGTGCCTCTAGTATTATTTAGCACTTGGAGTTAGGATGGACTTCACTGAAATGAACTGCCACAAGCTGCCAGTCAAACTGTGATGCACCTCACTGACCTCTGCCTTCATCACCTTGGTCAAAGGATGAACTACAGTCTTAAAATGGAATACATAGACAATAAATACATTTCCAAATAAAGCCTTGATCAGCAAAATAACAAAACACAATGCATCTGTGCAATTTAGCAGTTAATTCAGGATGGACTTCAAAGACATTAGTCATTAATCTTACAGTTCATACAAAATCTTTTTGTTTAAACATTGGCCCTTAACACTTACTAACTTAAAACCATGACTTGTACTACACATAATATAACAAATACAAAATAATGAACATTGGCATTATATTCATGTTGTTTAGCCATTTTTCTCTATTAACAAACATCTTATGAAGTTATATATATCCAACAGTTAGTTCCGGTCATCAAATCTGATTGGACGAGAGATGTTCCATGAGCACTGATGGTCTGACAACACCAGCACTCCGACACTTTTCTCTGTGTGTATCACTCTGCTTGTGTTCATGCCGTTCTAAACTAAAGTGTAAGAGCAGTGTAGATCTGTTAAGAGCTATGGTTTGTCTTTTTTTTTACATTACATATGTTAGCCAGCAGGTGGTGGCAAAAGATCATTTTTGTGTCTAATATGAGCCAGCTCTTCATAATCGTGTGATTTACTACTACATTACTAAAGCTAGGAAATAGCTTTAAACGGCTCTAAACTAAGAACTTGAGCATTACGGCTCATCCCAGCTGAGAGACTTCTATAGTGATCGACTCTTGCACACCGGCTGCTGTGAAATAGGGACGCTATTTTTCCACTGAGAAAGCTGACCTTCAGAAAGCTGACACCTCTGCTTGGGTGTGGCACCAGGTGATTGCTCTCTCTCTCTCTCTCTCTCACTCACTCTCTCACACACACACACACACACACACACACACACACACACATCCGTCCATCCTTGTTTATCCAATAACTTGTTCGAAACAGCACAAGCCATGATACTATTTCTGAAGTGACATTTTTTAATTACTAATGGAGGCATGGACACATCATTTATTTTGAACCAGCAATGTCAGATTCTGATCCACCTTGTGCTGTGAAGAGCACTATACAAATAAAAATGACTTGACTTGACCAGGACACTGCTTTGATGCAATAAAAAATAATTGTACAAAAATATCGGTATAGTAATGTGATTCCAAGAAACTAAGTTAGTTAAAATAATAGTCCATCTTTAAAACCCATCTTAAGACCGCTGCATTCTGTTCCATTCTGTTGCACTCCGTCTAGTTGTTTTTGAAAACAAGAACGCATCTTATGTTAACATCCACTAAGAAATATTTCCAATTCTGGATAGGTGAACCCAAAACCAGCCTATAGGGCTTCGATTAGTACGATCAGTGACTATTTGTTCAGAAATCCCACCAAGATGCCATTTTTTTCATAGTTTTGCACTCATGGGTCCTATTTTCCTACATTCTCTGAAGTTAAGATGAGTCCATTTTCTTGGTTTTAATGAACACGAGAGTGGACACTGGCTCAAGATCAGTATTGCATTGCAGTGCAGTTCAGTGATATTTCATGAATCTTTTAGTCCACATAAATGGATAAAAAAGTGATTTTAGAGCTGCAGGGTTGATTTGCCCTCTACAAATCAAATGACTCTGTAAGGCAGGATATTCACATAAAGATGTTTGAATGGCTGCCTGGGGACTGTTGTATAAAATACAGCTGTAATATGCCCAACAATAGGATGGCTGCAAAGTGTGTGTGTGTGTGTGTGTGTGTGTGTGTGTGTGTGTGTGTGTGTGTGTCTGTCTATTGGGCAGCAGATGGTCTGACATGTGTCTGTTACTTGCAAATCAGCACAGATGTTCAAAACGCAATTAGCTCCAACAATAAAACCCCAAAATACATTGGCTACAATACAATTAGGGAAAATCTGATGAAACAATAGTGTAATGTGTGTTATAATCAAACATCTAAATCTCTTTGATTATATTGGGTGTATTTTTTGTGATGGGGGTGGCATGTAAATAATTAATGGTTTGTATTTTGTAGTTTAATACGCTTTTGCTATTTAGTGCTATTTGCTAAAGCAAGCATTACTGTGACTATTGCTCATACTTACTTGGCTCATAAATAGTATTGGTTAGTGGAGACAAGAGAAGAATGAGTTGAATGATGCAGAATAAAAGAGAGCCTGTCACCCCATCATGGAGTGTTCACTTAGACCTACTTTTGCTACATATAGATGTTATCTCTCTCCCATTCTGTCACTATAAAAACTCCATACTAGAGAAGGACTGGAGAGGTGATGGTGTGTGTGTGCTTTCACAGCTCTTTTTGTATGTGTGGACTAACTAGCCACTGCAACTCCCAGTTTGCATATGTATGCGTGTCTTTGTGTGACTTTGCTACCTCTGCATGCGTGCGTGTGTGCATGTGTCCTTGCTTTTATTCTGTGTGTCCTGCTTGATTTATCCTCAGTGGAGGGGCTTTGATGACTCCCTTCTGATCTATTTGGTTGGAAAAATAAGAGAAATTGCACCTTAGTTCTTTACTTGAGTACAAGAGAGGAAAAAATTAGGCACAGATGAGACTGTGCACATAAACACCCACACCCTTCGCATTACTGCTGTTATTGAAACTCATTTACTAATGTATGTTTCGTCCCTTATGCATGGGTGGAATACATTTTATATCCACAGCACGTGACGAGACAAGATTGTGTCTGATTGCAGCCTCTGTGTGTATGCGTATGGTAATGGTTAGCAAGGTATGTTTGGGAATGCAAGAAACATTTGTTAGTTGAGTCTGGTCTTTAGTAGCCAGACTTTTGGCTATCATTAAAAAGTCTGGATCAATTTGTAGCTTAATTGACCAAAAAAACAAACCAAGTCCACCTATACAGAAAAAAAAGGTCTGACCAACAAAATTGCATGCCTCACTTGGTTTTTACATGCTGTTTAGAGTAGTTGATTCCAGACTAGCATGCATGACTTATGCTGCATTTAAAGACTTCTGAAACCAAACGATAGCTCCGTGTGAGGAACAGAGTGAAATTGAAGGTTTTAATCGCTGAAAATGTTCCTTCAAACAAAACTAGTTGAAAGAATATCTTTCAAAGATTTAATGTCACTAACGGATGCTGTGTAAAACCATTCAAATAGAGTTTGCTAGATCAAGAAAGTGCATTTTTCTGTACAATATGCGTCAGATGGTCAGTGAAGGTCAGTTATGAATTATGGCTGCACAATTAATCCAAATAAAAACTAAATCGCTCTATGACCTTTTGTGACCAATTACAGTGCATCCGGAAAGCGCTTCACTTTTTCCACATTTTGTTATGTTACAGCCTTATTCCAAAATGGATTAAATTCATTATTTTCCTAAAAAAAATCTATAAACAATACCCCATAATGACAACGGGAAAGAAGTTTGTTTAAAATCTTTGCAAATGTATTACAAATAAAAAACGAAAAAAATCACATGTACTTAAGTATTCACAGCCTTTGCTCAATACTTTGTTGAAGCACCTTTACAGCCTCAAGTCTTTTTGTGTATGATGCTACAAGCTTAGCACACCTATTTTTGGGCAGTTTCTCCCATTCTTCTTTGCAGGACCTCTCAAGCTCCATTTCAGATCTCTCCAGAGATGTTCAATCGTGTTCAAGTCTGGGCTCTGGCTGGGCCACTCAAGGACATTTACAGAGTTGCTGAAAAACATCCCTACAGGGATGGTATTCGCCAGGTAATGAACGGTGCCTGGTTTTCTCCAGACATAACGCTTACCATTCAGGCCAAAGAGTTCAACAGAATTTTGTTTCTCATGGTCTGGGAGTCCTTCAGGTGCCTTTTGGAAAACTCCAGGCGGGCTGTCATGTGCCTTTTACTGAGGAGTGGCTTCTGTCTGGCCACTCTACCATACAGGCCTTATTGGTTGAGTGCTGCAGAGATAGTTGTTCTTCTGGAAGGTTCTCCTCTTTCCACAGAGAAACACTGGAGCTCTGTCAGAGTGACAATCGGGTTCTTGGTCCACCTCCCTGACTAAGGCCCTTCTCCCCCAATCGCTCAGCTCTAGGAAGAGTCCTGGTTCCAAACTTCCATTTAAGGATGATGGAGGCCACTGTGCTCATTGGGACATTCAATACTGCAGAAATTTGTCTGTACCCTTCCCCAGATCTGTGCCTCGATACAATCCTGTCTCAGAAGTCTACAGACAATTCCTTGGTCTTCATGGCTCGGTTTTTTCTCTGACATGCACTGTTAACTGTGGGACCTTATATAGACAGTGGTGTGCCTTTCCAAATCATGTCCAATCAACTGAATTTACTACAGGTGGACTCCAAACAAGTTGTAGAAACATCTGAAGGATGATCAGTGGAAACAGGATGTACCTGAGCTCAATTTTGAGTGTCATGGCAAAGGCTGTGAATACTTATGTACATGTGATTTTTTTTTTTTTGTTTTTTATTTTTAATAAATTTACAAAGATTTCAAACAAACTTCATTCATGTTGTCATTATGGTTTATTGTTTGAAGAATTTTGAGGAAAATTTCATCCATTTTGGAATAAGGCTGTAACATAACAAAATGTGGAAAAAGTGAAGCGCTGTGAATACTTTCCGGATGCACTGTACAGTATGAATTAATCTAATATTTACAGCTGGGTACCTCATAGGATTTTTAATTTACAATATACAGTTCACAGAATAGGTTATCCTGATACATAATCATTTTGGTATTTGCTTTAACTGATAGTAAGCACATCTTTCCTAAAATGTTCCCTCACTTGTTTGTGCATGCAGAAGCATATTCAATTCTTGTGTTTTTATATAATAATATACTGTCATATTAAAATAGCATTGACACATGGATTTTGCATGTACCCCCTTGTCGTCATATGTGAAACATTGGGAGCACTTGTGACATGTTCCAAAACTGCACAAAAAACTATGTCAGTTTTTCTAAATTACATATTAAAAGTTTTTTCTGTGAGTGCATGGGCTGTGTTTCCCCAATCACAATGGATCTTAGGTCTTACGAATGTTATCTATGTGTAAGGTAATGAACATTTGTTCTGTTCCAATGAGCTTTCCCAAAAGTGTTACTTAATCATCACTGTTCATTTATAAAGTGTTGAAATATCACCTTAGAATCACTCATCGTAACTTCATTATAGCTCTTTGTATAAATACTTAATTTACTTTGCTAATGGAACGTTTAAAGTTATTTTCTTAAATATTCAGCCAAATTATTTACATAATGAAACAACATTTTGTGCAGAATGATCTATTACTTTTAGAAAATCACTTTTTTCACTATTCTTTTCATTCATCTTTGGTGTGTTTGCAATGTTTAGTATACATATATTCACCTAGTTGTTGACAGCGTTTTTTTATTTACTTATATTCATTATCTGTTCTTCCACTTATGTTTCTATTTTGTACATTACAGCATTTTGTATTTAAGATATAACATATAATATAATAGTTAATAAAATAAAATATAATACAATTAGAATGAACATTACATTACATTTTTGCTAACTGAGTTTGACGTGCTACTTTCTATGTTTCTATGATCTATGTTTGCTGCAGTTTTCTAGTGAAATTAACACTAGTGGTGCTACAACAACTGTGCGTTTTATTCACAATCAAGAGTACAATGGCTGATAATGACTTCAAAGACACTTATTTTTCACACTATTACCCACACACTGTAACTGTATGTTATGATATCAAAACACTTTTACTCTAGCGCATCATTTGCAAAGCAATATATTTTAAAGCTTGCATTACAGACCAACCTACATTTACACACTTATTCCAACATGATTAGCTTGCTCGGTAGCTCACCAGATAGTGTTGTACTTTGGACCTGGCAACTGAGCCTCTAGCCCAGCCAAGCATGCTCAAAACTAAAGTAAAATTGAAGCGAAAGCGCCATAGAAGCGACACGAAATGACGTTGTTGCTTTAGTAAATGTGATGATGTCTGATTTGTTTTTAAAACTATTATAATTATCGGTTAGGTTTAGGTGTTTGTTTAGGGTAAAGATGTCTGTTTGTTCACCTCTCTTTTATCTTTTTGAACACTGTCAGTTAGGTTTAGGTGTTTGTTTAGGGTAAAGATGTCTGTTTGTTCACCTCTCTTTTATCTTTTTGAACACTGTCAGTTAGGTTTAGGTGTTTGTTTAGGGTAAAGATGTCGGTTTGTTCACCTCTCTTTTATCTTTTTGAACACTATTAGTTCAGTTTAGGTTAAAGTTTTATGTTAGGTAGGTACGTTTTACTCATTAAAATCGAATATTCCCCTTAAAAACCTTGTCTGATTACAACATAATTTCACTCACTTTGGTACCTCCCGCTGGGCAATTCAATGGGAAACTGCAACCAAAGTAAAAAAGTATCTGATATTAAAGTCACATTATATTGTGCAATAAGTGTAAGCATTGCAATAATACCTTTAAATATATAACTAAAAATAACTTCATAATAATTCAAATAGTTTGTGTAATTTCCTGTTTGTCCTGCCAGTGGCTGCATGAGTCTGTCGCCTTACCATGCTTTTAAGTACTCTACGAGCACTACTCCAGAGCACTAGCAGATCTACGATTATTTTTAAGTACTAAATAACCTAAGTTACAATAGTTTTGTGCAACACAGCCATGGTCAATAAACAATCATAGATTTTCTTGATGCATATAGAGATGTGAAACATTCAAATGCCATTTGATGCCAGTGAAATCTGTAGTTTGGGAAGAATTTGAATTTTTGTGTGTGTTTCATTTCTCCTCAGTGTATCTGATTTGTGTGTCTCCACTGGCTGTCTGGAAAAGAATTCGGCCAATCTCTGTCAGGTAAGTAATATAACATTCTCCTCTAGCAAGTTCTGGCCTCTCTCTCTCTCTGTCCTCTCTTATAAATACTGTCAGTCAAACTCCAAGTTTCAAAACAGGAACCATCAAACAGACACTTACACACTTAGGTTTCTAACCACACGCACTCTCCTGTCTAGTACACAGTCTCTAATGACTTGTAAAGCAGCTGTGGGGGCCTGAGGGCAGCTTGTCTTGCTCGTTGATGACCCTTGTTGTATCTTCAGACAGTTGCCTGGATACTAGGGCCGTAGAGTTGGCCCTGATCGTCAGGGAAATGAAATGGCCAGTGCTAATGGCTATCAGGAGAAAAGATTTAAAGCCGCCAAGGCTCAAGCTGGTAATTGTAAGCACAAACATGAAAAAAACATCTCTTTCCCATAACACATTTCTCTACTTTCAAGTGACAAAACTAGGCACCAAAAAGGTCATACATAGAGTCTGTCACAACATCCATACCATAACCACGATGATGGCCAGGAAAGGTTACAAAGGTACAAAGAAGCTGTGTGTATTTCATATGTCCTAAAAAGGAGAATGGTTAAATTAAATGTGGTCTGATGGCTATGAAATTCTCCCAATGAAAGTTACAATTGTGATACTGTTTCTGAGCTTATTCATTACTCTTACACACACATTTACACACAATTTTTTTCTTTCAATGCCAGTGTCTGACCTTCAATCTTTCTCTCTCATATGCTACTTTAAATACTATCAACATTTATAAGGATTGTGTAGGTTGGTTGATCTGATTTGCTATGAAGTAGGATGTTGATTTGTTGTGTATCCCTTCATTAGAATATCGTGAACTGCATGGCAGTCCTCGCACAATATGTAATTTCAGCACAGCTAATATAGCTAGAAATCTTCCCTCGAAGATCAAAACAGATGTGGACTTGTGTACATAGCTGCCAAAACCCTAATTACCATAATTACATGAATGAGGCACCGTCGCAGATTCAATTGTACAACAACCAGTGTTGGTTGGATGGGAAAATACAGGCTATTTGTTTTAATTTCCTCTTTAAGATTAACCAGTTACATTAACCAGAATAATTAGCCAGATCAAGCTATTTTTCTAATATAATTTCAAAGAACTGTCATAATGCTAAAGTTCTTTTTTCTACTATTACATCATTTCTTCATCCAGTTGCCCTTACTCCCATCTCCCCTTCGGTGGACATATGTGAGCAGTTTTTAACATTTTTTACTGTTAAAATGTCTGGTATACGCTCACGGATCTTACCTGCTAGTAATGATCCTGTTGCCTATACAGTTCCTCAAAATCTGTTGACCTGTTTTGTACCTGTGTCCCTGTCTCAACTCAAACATATAATTGCACATATGAAGCCTACGGGTTCTACGTGTGATGTTATTCCATCCACTTTGTTTAAGGAGGTGGTGGAATCAATTGGTCCAAGCGTGTTATCGATTGTTAACAGTAGCCTGACCACTGGTATTGTTCCCAACTGCTTCAAGCATGCTGTTATTCAGCCTCTTCTTAAGAAAGCAAACCTTGATTCATCTGATATTAACAGCTTTAGACCTATATCAAAATTATCCTTTATGTCAAAAATATTAGAGAAGACGGTGCTTGCACAATTAAATGATTTTTTAGCCATCAATAATTTGCTCGATAAATTTCAGTCAGGCTTCAGAGCTGGTCATAGCACAGAGTCCACTCTGTTGAGAGTTTTAAATGATATTTTATTAGGTATGGATTCTGGTAGTCCTGTTGGTCTTCTGCTGCTGGATCTTAGTGCCGCTTTCGATATGGTTGGTCATGACATACTTATCAATCGCCTAAGAGACCAGGTTGGTATTCAGGGGTTAGCCTTGGATTGGGTCTCTTCATATCTCAAGGGTAGAATGATTTCAGTCTGTTTACAGAACTGTTCTTCATCAGTTGTTCCTTTAACATGTGGGGTTCTTCAGGGCTCCATTTTGGGACATGCACATGCTTCCGTTAGGAAAGATCTTTGATAAGCATGGCATACACTACCATCTGTATGCTTATGACTCTCAACTTTACTTTCCTATTAAACATGGGAAGCACCATTCTTTTGAGTCTCTGCATAAATGCATGGCCGATGTGAATTATTGGCTGGCAAACAACTTTCTTCAATTAAATGAGGATAAGTCAGAGTTTATTGTTTTTGGTCAAAGGGGATGTGAGGTAAATTTAGAAAGAGAAATTTGTCACTGTTTCCAGGGAAAAAACTTCCCTATGTAAAAAACCTGGGTGTTATATTTGACTCTGAGCTCAAGTTTGATCGACAAATAAATGCTGTTGTTAAAAATAGTTTTTTCCATCTTAGAACTATGGCAAAGTTGAAGCCCATCCTTTCTTTTGATGATTTGGAGAAGGTTGTGCATGCTTTTGTGTCTTCTCGATTGGACTATTGTAATGCTTTGTATCTGGGTGTGAGTCAGGCCTCTCTCTCTCTCGCCTGCAGCTGGTCCAAAATTCAGCTGTTTGGCTTTTAACTGGAACCAGGAAAAGAAACCATATCACCCCAGTTTTGATTTCACTACATTGGTTACCGGTCCAATACAGAATCAAGTACAAAGTGTTGATGTATGTGTTTAAGGCTCTTCATGGTCTTGCACCTTAGTACATCTCTGCCTTAATAAGTTTGAATCAACCTTCAAGGTCTCTCCGCTCTGGTGATCAGCTGTGTCTGTCAGTTTCTCAATCTCGCCTAAAAACTAAAGGTGATAGAGCTTTTGCGGTGGCAGCCCCTAGACTTTGAAAAAAAATAAATAAATCATCTCCGTCTCTATTCTCTTTCCAGGGGGCCTTAAAAACGTATCTATTTTCCCTAGCTTTTAATTAATTGCATTATAAATTGTACTAGGTAAATTTTATTTTTTCTTGTTTTATAGGTTTTAAATGTTTTTTGCATTCTTAAGATGTATTAATGTGATTTATTTATTTTTTATTACTCCATGTACAGCACTTTGGTACCCAGTGTGGTTTTTGAAAGTGCTCTATAAATAAAACTGAGTTGAGTTGAGATAAAAAAATAAATACTTTGAATATTGTGGAAGTGGTCTATAGGGTTGAGCACCTTTGGTATGGGTATTTGTGCACAGGTGACTCGAGTTTGAATTAGTCTTGAGACATTTTCTGCTACGTGTTACTACAAATTATTGTACATGGCACAAGAAAGAAAATTGTATAATAGTAGCATATTATGAAAATGCAAAGAGTATATAGTATTAAATTGTTCTAACAGTATAGTATTATTACTGTACTATTACTTTACTATAATGTTCCTTTCGTTAACATTTGTTAATGTGTTACATATCATGAACTAACAATGAACTATGTATTTTTTACAGCATTTATTAATCTTTGTTAATGTTAGTTAATAAAAAATGTTTTGTATTAGTTCATTTTAGTGCATTAATGTTAACAAATACAACTTTGGAATATAATAAATTGTACAGGACCCAAATTCAGGAATGAGTGAAAATAAAAATCATTTTGTTAAAACATCTGAAAACAGGTAACAAAATTCACAGGGGAGAGAAAATTGGGAGAGTGACAAGGGTAACGAGGAGGCGGGGACAGGGAAGCAGACGGCTAACAGAAACTCAGATACTGCCAATTACACATACACACGATAAACAGAGACCGAAGGACAGACAGAACAGGATTATGACAGTTCCACCCCTACCCACAACACACCCCTTCCACACCCGATAGGACTGATGAACTGGCCCAGGGAGTGGGCAGAGCACTAAGAGGGCAGAAAGCAGATCGAAGAGGGGTGGGTGGAGAAGACCAGGGGAAAGGCATGGGCCAGGCCAAGGGACAGATGACAGCCAGACATGGTGGGTGAGGAGACATGGCCGGGACAAGGCTGTAGGTGAACCAGAAGGCCATGGCAGAGCCGGAGGACAAACCGGAGGCCAAGGCAAAGTCCGAGCCACTGAGCAGTTGGTAAGGTCAGTGGCGAAAACATAGGACTGGACAGACTGGTCAGTAATCGTAGGGGACAGGACTGGGTCAGGCAGGTCGACGACTGTTGGGGACAGGACTGGGTCAGATCAAGTTAGGACCATAGAGGGCTGGTCAAACTGGGCAGGGACCTCAGAGGGCTGGACAGACTGGTCAGTTGAACTTGGGGACCCGCTGGGGACTGAACAGACAGCGCAACACACTGGTAGTTGGTGTCTGATGGGTGCTGGTTAATGGGCTAAGCAACAGACTGGTAGCTGGTGTCTGATGGGTGCTGGCTATTGGGCTAAGAAACAAACTGGCTGCTGATGTCTGATGGGTGCTGGTTACTGGGTTGAGTAACAGAATGGTAACGGGTGTCTGATGAGTGTTGGCTACTGGACTGAGCAACAGCTGGCAAATTGTGTCAGATGCAATTGTGACAGATGCTGGCCACTGGACTGAGTAAAAGACTGGTAGCTGGTGTCTAACTGGTGCTGGTTACTGGGCTTAGTAAAAGGCTGATCGACGGCCACAGGTGAACAGACAGACTGGTTAGCGGCCGCTGAGCAGAGGGTGTGGTTTGTAGTGGCTGATGGGCAGATGGTGAGGTTAGTTGGACAGAGAGTTGGACAGGGTCAGACAGGGCATTGGTGGCCACTGAGAACTAGACAGGTTTAGAATGGACATAGACGTCCATGGGGCAGGGTTCAGACTGTAAATTGGCAGCTGCTGGTAAGAGTTCAGACAGAACATGGGTGACTGCTGGCTGCTGGGCAGTGATCAGACCGGATGTGGGTGGCCACTGGGCAGTGATCAGAGCACTCATGGGAGGCCACTGGACCGGGTTCAGACAAGATGGCCGCGGGCGAAGGGTCAGGCTGAGTGACAGCTGCAGCAGGCTCGTACCTCTCCTGGAACGCTGCAGCAGACCCTGATGCAGAGACCCCTCTCTTGTTCTTCATCCTCCTCTTGTGGGTGGAAAGAGCAGTGGGATCTTCTGCCTCCTGGTGGTCCGCAGCGGACAGAGCAGGCTGGTCATTGGTGGATGCAGGAGGCTGGGAAGACTGGATGGTGACTGGACAGGATCATCACCAGCCACAGTGGGCTGGATAGGACCGTCGATAGTCACATTGGGCTGGACAGGCTTGTCAACGATCACAGGGGACTGGACAGACTTGCCGACAGCCACAGGGAACTCGTCAGGCTCGTCGACAGCCACTGGGAACTGGACAGATTGTCGACAGCCTAAGTGAACTCGATTCGTTGATGACCACAGGGAACTGGACAGATTTGTCGACAGCCACAGGGAACAGGATTTGTTCGTCGAAGTCCTCAGGGAACTCAGTGGCTGCCGTGGTCGTGAGCGCTGGCAGTCTCTAGGGAATGGCGGCCTCTGCCTCCTCGTGGTCAGCCACGTACAATGCCATTGAGGGAGTATCGTTAACCTCGGGCTGGAATTATGGAAGGATGTTCTCTGAGGCACAGGCTGAGATAAACTCATCCTATTTCAAGGCAAACTTGATAGTAGTGCAAGACTTCCCCCTTCACCTGTCTCTGGGACACAAGACCTGATGGGCTCATTCAGACCAGCCTTAAACTATTGCACAAGCCTGACCTGATCGTGACCCAGATCAGAGGACAGCACCAACTCACCGACTTGTCCTCCTGCCAGAGTCGGAAGAGTTTCCTGGCCTGCTTGGCTCTGCATCTTGTGGGAAGTAGCGAACAAAAGAAAAAAAATATCCCAGCTGGGTCTATATATATATATAGACAAGGCACATGTGTAATTAACATACTAAGACTAAATGAGGGAGAGTGACAAGGGTAACGTGTGGACAGGGAAGCACACAGCTAACAGAAACACAGCCAAGTACACATACACACGTCAAACACACACACAAACAGAAAAGGATCATGACAACCTTATTGTAAAGTTTTTCCTTCTGTTATATAAAATATAAAATTATTAAAATTTTGAATATATAGTTGTAAATCCTGAATATAAAAATACAAATATATAATTATAAATCTGAATTTACTTGTGAATTCATATGTAGTTATAAATCTCAAATATACTGTATCCAGGGGTGTAAAGTAATGAATTACAAATACTCACGTTACTGTAATTAACGACTTTTCCCAAGAATTTTACTTTAAGTAGTTTAAAAATGTTATTATTTTACTTAGTATATTTTAAGTGCTGTAACTGTACTTTTAATGTGCTATTTTCCCACCATCTGTGTTTGCTACATCCCTGTCCTGATTTTATTTTTATCCATCAATATGATTGGCTTGGAAGAGTCTCGTGACTCTCGTCAAATCAAACCACACGTAAAAAAACTTGAACGGAAGCTGCAGAACTGGCGCCAACTGTGGAGAATGCCTCAAGCACAGTTTATAGCTGAACATCTCGGCCGCACCTGGAAGGGCTTTTTGCAGTGAAAAAGGCCAATTGCATGATCGTGTCATGTGAGTTTAACTTGCTCAAGCCAGATATCAGCACTAATCCTGCCTCTAATTTGAAGAAACATGTCGAGGTAAATTTTAATATTTCTGCTTACTAGATTCTGTGTGTCTATAATGTAGTCTGTAAATTAGCTATCTATCACTGAGATTATTGGGTTGATGTGAGAGATTAAGGCAATGTTATCAATAGGGCTGGGCAATAAAATTATCTTGATGTTTATCGGAAAAAAGAGAGATATCCTCAATCAAACTTTTGAGTAGTTTTCTATATTTAGCCTATGTTCTACATCTAGAACAGGGGTGTTCATTACATTACATCATTACATTCATCGCGATAGCAAGAGTACCACTGATTGGTTGATCTAGATGAAATATAAAAGATTGACGTTTTATTTCCTGACGACTGTAGGTGCGTGTTTTTTGATTGACAGACGGCTAATGTTTGAGTGCTAAAGCAAATAGTTATGTCCCTAAATGGTTAAATACACTTTATAATTCCGAAAATGCCCGTCTTGATGAGGATTTAATGTAAATGGAGTCATTTATGTCTAAAGTGAATTTAAACAGTGGGACAAAAAACGTATTTGCATCAATGTCGGACTTGAAGTGCACATGCAACCGAATTGATCACTGTCTAGTAGGCTATGTCATATAAAGGATATTAATCAAACAACAATAACAAGGAAATGAGAAAACCACTCACTACTTTTGGCTGAATAACTTTAGTAGCTTAAAAAGTATTCATGTAATAGAATAAAACAGTGACATTTTTAATTATAATATTTTTGACACCTGATGTAGAGAGTGTGTTAATTGGTATAAAAATTACCAGGAAAGTAGAGATGATAAAATATTTTATAATTATGATTAGCCTTTATAAAGATAGAAAAGTAGAAACATTTGTAGAGCAATACTTCAGCAGAATATTCCACCAGTCACAAACTTCAGAAAATTGTGCAGCATTAACTATTTCTGGGCTTAAAATATACAAGAACTAAGTCATTGTGGAACAATGTATCTCAAAAGGAGGACAATGTGCCCCCCGCCCACCCCCCATGTGCTACTTAAAGAAATGATTTACCCTCATGACATCTGTCTATGACTATCTTTTTTCAGAAGACAAATTAAGATTTTTAGAAGAATATTTCAGCAATATGCATGAAGAATGTGAATCACCAAAAACACAAGACGAAAAGTGAAAGTTAAAGTGGATATTGACTGAGCAGGAAGGAGAATTAGTAAAAAAGGAATTAAGTACTGATCTGTTTCTCACCACATCTATCATATCGTTTCTGAAGACATTGATTAAACCACTGGAGGCACATGGATTAGAATACTTTTATGCTGATTTATGTGATTTGTGGAGCTTCAATATTTTAGCACTGATTCACTTTCATTGTGTGGACCAAAAGAGCTTTTAAATTGTAAATATAAATATATAGGTGTCAATTTGTATATGTAGTTATAAATCCCAAAAATATTGTTATAAATCTGTATATATTGTTGTAAATTCTAATATGTAGATATTAATCTGAATATATGAATGTAAATCCTGAAAATATTGTTTTAAATCTGAATATACAGTATAAATGGAAAAAAATATTATTTAAATATATTTATGTAACTTAATAATAAATAAATAAATATAATCCTCAATAAATAGTTTTAAATCTGAATATATAAATATAAATCCTGAATATATATTTTTAGATATGAATATATAATTGGAAAAGCTGTTAATATTAATGTAACTATGTAAATTAGTAATAAATGTAAAAAATACATCAATTTTATTTTAAATGTATAGTTTTAAATCTGAATATATACACTACTTATGTCATTATAAATATGAAAATACTAGACAAAATGCAAATTGTGTTTGTTATTATTTGCACTGGAGTGTAAATAGTATCTGCCACTACTTTACATCGGAATGCAAATATTATCTACCACTATTTACACTATTACTTTTTGGATGGATGGCTGACTTTCAGTATTTAGACTGAAGCCATTATTCAGTCATTTTAACCTTTTACCATTGACTTTGCAGAAAAAAGAGGGGTCTTTTTAACAAGGCTCTCAATCAGATGGGCTTGAAGAGAGCCTTAGACAGCAATTCAAAACGGTAGTTTCAAAAAAAGGCAAACCATCTGTTCGTTCATATCTCAGCATAATCTTCCCCTCTTTTTCTTAGAGATAAGGGTAATCGAGTTTAACCAAAAAAGGAAGAAATCACTTAATTTTCTCATATCCATATTACTTAAAACCAGACCATCTGTTGAATGATCTGTTGAATCTTTATTTAAAAAATAAAGCCTGCAACGTTAATTAAATGCAAGTAATCTGCATAATCCAACGTGTTCTCTCTATTTCGTTGTAATTTTTAAAAAATCATGGCAGACTGCACTCTGTGTTCTCAGATGCGATAATCTCCATCAAATCCCTGTGGCCATTATATAAATATCATAATCTTTTTCATAGTTTATGAACGCTGGCAGGAGGTCAGCCAGAAACCCCATGGAAATTCAAATGATGAAAATATAAACACAAATGGATGTTGAAAACAAGCACCTGCAAATTAATAAAGTGTGCATAGTACTTTGTAGTTTGTGTCGAAAGTTATGAAGAGATGTGTTGGTCTGGTTTTCAGTGGAATAAAAGTTAAACAAAACTTAAACAACTTCCTGCTCAAATTGAAAATATTTGTAAATATCAGAAATTTCATGGGGTCAGTAAAGTGTCTGTCAACGGATGGGGTGGGGGTGGGGTGGGGGGGGGTATATGACAAACCAAATACCTTTATTGTCGCTCAACCATATACACAAGTGCAACAGAGGGTGAAAACCTTGGGTGCAGTTCCAAGCAACATTTCAGTATGACATTTACAATAAACATCTGATTTACACATAACACAGTTTATACATTGTGGTACACAACACAATATACAATATACACCTAATAATATACATATACAGTATACACAAATTAAGAAGACTGTATACAATAAAAATAATATACAGTATACACAAATATGTGTGCCAGTATGTTATAAAGTTAAGTATAAAATGTGAGTCTGAGGCTAATAAAGTGCAGTGCTGATATATGTATCGTGAGCGATCAAGAGTTTAAAAGTCTGATTGCTTCGGGGAAGAAGCTGTCATGAAGTCGGCTCTTGCGGGTCCTGATGCTGTGATACCGCCTGCTTGATAGTAGCAGTGAGAGCAGTCGATGACTCGGGTGGCTGGAGTCACTTATGATCCTCCAAGCTTTTTTCACACACCACCTCGTATAGATCCTGGGAAGCTCACCTCAGTTGATGTGTCTGGCAGTTCTCACCACACTTTGCAGGGCTTTGCGGTTTCCCTTTGCTGTTGCCGTCCCAGGCATTGATGCAGCCAGTCAGGATGCTCTCTACAGTGCTGGTGTAGAACTGTGTGAGGATGTGTTGGTTCATTCCAATCTTCCTCAGCCATCTCAGGAAGAAGCGCTGGTGAGTCTTCTTCACAATGGCCCCTGTGTGGACGGACCATGTGAGTTCCTCATTGATGTGGACAACGAGAAACTTGAAGCTGCTCTCTCTCTCCATTGATTGTGATGGGGCTGTGTTCTCTGTCTTTTATCCTGAAGTCCACCACAAGCTCCTTGGTATTACTGACATTGAGGGAGAGGTTGTGCTCCTGACACCAGTGTGTCAGAGTGTGCACCTCCTCTCTGTTTCATCATTGTCAGTGATTAGACCTACCACTGTCGTATCGTCTGCAAACTTAATGATGGCATTGGAGCTCTGTGTTGCCACACAGTCATGTGTGTACAGGGAATACAGGAGTGGGCTGAAAACACAGCCCGGCAGGGCTCCAGTGTTGAGGGTCAGTGATGAGGAGATGTTGCTGTGCATTCTAACCACCTGGCGTCTGCTTGACAGGAAGTACAGGATTCAGCTGCACAGCGAGCTGTTTAATCCCAGAGCCCAGAGATTCACATCAAGCTTGGAGGGCACTATGGTGTTGAATGCTGAGCTGTAGTTTACAAATAGCATTCTCACATATGTGTTCCTTTTTTTCAGGTGGAAGAGAGCAGTGTGTAGTGTAGATGCAATGGCATTATCAGTGGATGATGTAAGCAATGATGTTTGCGGTAAGCAAACTGCAGTGATTCCAGTGAGGCAGGCAGCACAGAGCAGATGTAATCTCTAATTAGCCTATCAAAGCATTTGCTGATGATGGGGGTCAGAGCAACAGGACGGCAGTCATTAAGCAAGTGATTTTGAGTTGCTTTGTTACAGGCACAATGGTGGATGTTTTAAAGCATGTGGGGACCGCAGACAAGGAAGAGAAAGGTACCATTTGCCTTCTAGTGACAATCATGTTCAATGTTTAATTAGCTTGTTATGGATAATATTCATTATGAGGGACAAGATATACGCCTATCACGAGGTCAGAGCATTCACCTGCCCTGTTGTTCAGTTTATCAGTGCAGCACAACAATTACCAAAGAAAGAGGGAAAACTGTCCACAAGTTTTAATGCAAAGTAGGAAAAGATGTCATATCTGCTTGTTTAGGGTGACAACACATCCCATTGTTCTTCTAAGTATTATTAGGGCCCAAGCACTTAAAGTTCCTAGACCCTATTGTTCTTCTAAGGATTCTTTTCAAGATTTTGAGGGGTTTTTGGGCTTTTACCATGCTCAAAAACTCATGATCACAGTTGTCAGCCATTAGGACTTGGCAAAAGTTAATGCATGGGCATGTAGATGGGGCTCTGTTGTGCTAACTAGAAGATGGGCATGTTTGGAGGGCTCTGTAGCACATCCCTTTTGAGCTAACGTAACCAAACTTTGTACACATATTGAGATCATTAAGCTGGAAAACTTTCATGCCAACAGTCATAAGCTCCGTCCAACAGGAAGTCAGCCATTTCAGATTGCATGCTCTGGAATTGGAAATACTCCTCCTAGAAATGTCATGTTACAGGTAGCAAATGTGGGTGACATCATGCCAAGACATTGGCGATGCTAAATTGCGAAAGTTTTTTTGATATATCGAATGGTGTTGCCATGGTGACGCAATAAAGTCACATAAAAAAATGGGAAAAAGCAAGTGTCTCATATCTTCTGCATACATTGTGTGATTTACATTAAAATTGAGCCGAATGATTGGCCTTGTGGGCTGATCACATTGACGTAGCTATTGTGGGTCACGGTCGTAGTGCCACCAACTGGCAGAAGGAAGTGTGGCACATTGAACAGACTTTGAAATATCCCTCTTATGTTTACCTGAATTGCTTACATTTTTCTTATAATAATCTCAAGACAGTTCAGATTTAAGATTCTGAAGGGATTCTTGATATCTTAAATAGTGTTGCCATAGTAATGCATTAAATGTCATTATTCCTTTTTATGTATATCCACATGTTTTTTGGTACATGGCATGCTTAAATTTTCACTATATTTTGAGCACACATCAGTGTTGTCGGCCATTAGTCCTTGTCACTATTTGACAAAAGTGTTGGGGTCAGTTACTTCTATGGTCACTAAACTTGCTACATATATTGATCACATCAAGCCGGACAACATTAAAAATTACAGTCATTAGCTCTGCCCAACAGGTCAGCCATTTTGGATTTAATATTCATTTTTTGAAAATTGCAGGCCCTGAAATTTTGAATACTCCTCCTAGGAGATTCATGTCACCAAATGTATTTAATGTTATGCCAAGACATTGATGATACAAAGTTGCATCTGCAGTTGGATGTTTTATAATATATAGTTCTCACCAAGCCGGACAACTTTCATGATTATAGTCATTAACTCTGCCCAACAGGAAGTCAACTATTTTGGATTCACTGAAAATCACAAGCTCTGAACTTTGAAAAACTCCTCCTAGGGGTCTCATGTGACTGGCACCAAATTTGTGCAACCTCATGCCAAGACATTGTAGTTGCTAAATTGCAAACTATTATATTTTGATATTTTGAATGGTGTCGCTATGATGAAGCAACACATTTATGGCTAAAAATGTCAAAGGAAGTTCCTTATATCTTCTGTGTGCATTGTATTATTTTAATGAATATTCAGCTGTATGTTTGGTAATGGGAGGCTGATCACATTTATGTGGCTGTCATGGCACCCCCAACTGGCAGCAGGAAGTATGGCACTTGTAACAGACTTTGAAATAGCCCTTTTATGTTTACATGAATTGTTTCAAAAATCTTTAGAATAATGTCAAGGGATATTTGATATCTTAATGTTGTCAAGGCAAACCATTAATTGTTTTGAGGCACTTGGCATGCTTCAAATTTCATAAAATTTGGACACATCATAGTCTTTGGCCATTAGTTCTGGGCAAAATTTCACACATGGTCATGTAGCGCCCCCTTTAAAATGGGTGTGTAAGACGTCCTCTGTAGCAACCTCATTTTCACTTACAGTCACCAAAATTGGTACATATAGTTCTCATCATGCCAGAGTACTTTCAAAATTATAGTCATTAGGTCCACCCAACAGGAAATCAGCCATTTTAGAATTTTTTTAATATTGCAGTCTATGAACTTTTAAATGATCCTCCTAGGGGATTCATAAGACTGTCACCACATTTAGACAAAAGTATTCCAATACATTGAAGATGATAAATTCCGAACAGATTTTGATATATCGAATGGTGTTGTCATGGCGAGGCATTAAATTAATGGAAAAAATTGTAAACAGGAAGTGTTTCATATCTTCTTTATGAAATGTGTGATTTAGATCAAAATTGAGATTTATGTTTAGTCTTGGGGTCTAATCACATGGATTTGAATATTATTGGGTCACAGTCATAGCGCCACCACCTGGCAGCAGGAAGTGTGGCTCTTACAACAGACTTTAAAATAGTCCACTTATGATTACCCAAATTGCTTCAATATTGTTTAGAATAATGTCAAATGCCAAATGCATGTGTCCACCTTGAATTGTTTTCCAAAAGCCACCGGGTGGAAATGGACCAGTTGTGGTTGGGCCTATCATCGCTGCTTGCACCTATATTTATTATTATTGCTGTCATTGTTGTCTTATACATCTATTATAAAAAAAAAAAAAGATATATAATCAGAATTATAAATGAGACAAGATAACGTTCAACTAATTAAAGGAATTGTACTCCTTAATTGGAGAAGTGGCCTTCACTCAAAACCCCAGGGAGTCAAAAACAATAGCCTGTTGCTTTTTTACATTTAATTGGTATTTTGTTTATCTCGTGGGAAAAAACACAGCTCATTGGACAATGAAGAAATGGAGAATAAAACTAATTTGTATGAAAGATTTAGGGTTGGCTGCTTTGTAGCCAACCCTAAATCTTCCTGACTGGGAGACCTCAGTCAGTCCGGATCGGGAACAGCATCTCCACCACCACCACACTGAGCACTGGGGCCCCCCAGGGCTGTGTGCTCAGTCCACTGCTGTTCACTCTGCTGACTCACGACTGTGCAGCAATGCACAGCTCGAATCACATCATCAAGTTCGCCGATGACACGACCGTGGTGGGTCTCATCAGCAAGAACGACGAGTCAGCATACAGAGAGGAGGTGCAGCAGCTGACGAACTGGTGTAGAGCCAACAACCTGTCCCTGAATGTCGACAAAACAAAAGAGATGGTTGTTGACTTTAGGAGAGCACAAGGTGAACACACTCCGCTGAACATCGACGGCTCCTCTGTGGAGATCGTCAAAAGCACCAAATTCCTTGGCGTTCACTTGGCGGAGAACCTCACCTGGTCCCTCAACACCAGCTCTATCACCAAGAAAGCCCAGCAGCGTCTCTACTTTCTTCGAAGGCTGAGGAAAGCACATCTCCCAACCCCCATCCTCACTACATTCTATAGAGGGACTATTGAGAGCATCCTGAGCAGCTGCATCACTGCCTGGTTTGGGACTTGCACCGTTTCGGACCGCAAAGCCCTGCAGAGGATAGTGAGGACAGCTGAGAAGATCATTGGGGTCTCTCTTCCCTCCATCAAAGACATTTACAAAAAACACTGTATCCATAAAGCAACCAGCATTGTGGATGACCCCACACACCCCTCACACAAACTCTTTACCCTCCTCCCGTCTGGCAAGAGGTACCGAAGCATTCGGGCCCTCACGGCCAGACTGTGTAACAGCTTCTTCCCCAAGCCATCAGACTCCTCAATACTCAGAGACTGGTTTGACACACACATGTCCTGAGTTGCACTTTAATTACTGTCACTTTATAACTGTCTGCTACCTCAATAACTGCTATGTGCATAGAACATTATCTCATAGTATGTTATGTTTACATTTTTAGAAACTGTCATCTTTTTGCACTACTGAGTACTGGTTGGCGCTGCACTGTCTATTGTCCTGTTCATTGTCAGTAATTTGTTGTACTGTTCTGTACTTTTGCACATGTTTGCACGTGCACTTTATATAGGTATATGTAGGTTTTTTTTATATAGGTATTTTATTTCGTTGTGTTGTCTCATGTGGTCCTGTGTTGGTCCTTTGTTGTTTTTATGTAGCACCATGGTCCTGGAGGAACGTTGTCTCGTTTTGCTGTGTACTGTACTACCGTAATTTCCGGACTATTGAGCGCACCTGACTATAAGCCGCACCCACTGATTTTTACAAAAAATATGATTTTGAACATAAATAAGTCGCACCTGTCTATAAGCCGCAGGTGCCTACCGGTACATTGAAACAAATGAACTTTACACAGGCTTTAACGAAACACGGTGTGGCAGCGGGCGTGGTCAAGCGCCGGCGCTTACACCTGAGCTAAATTATGTCTTAACACCGGTGTCTAATTTCAGTAAGCATGGGGAGAGCGGCATAAAAAGGCAGCAGCCACAGAGCTGAGAGAGTGACACACGTCAGTCTAGTGTTGGCACATAGAAGAATTGAGAAACTTTATAAAATTGATTGTAAACATTGCTGTGGCCATTAAAAGCCTTACCTGGATCGTCAAGTGCCCTGCTGAAAACTGTCACACTGGTGCCCGTGGTGACAGTTTTCCCAAGAAGGACACGTGAAGCAGGGCACTTGAAATTAGACACCGGTGTTAGATATAATTTAGCGCAGGTGTAAGCTCTTACAGCTTTTCTCTCCCGGACGGGTGCTTGACCACGCCCCGCTGCCACACACGGCTTGTAATAAAACATTTGCAGTAAACAGTAGCCTACCAAGAAAGTCATTGGTCACTATCTTCCTCGTCCTGTGCACTGAAACCACTGAAGGTCATCTCCTTCGGTGTCGGAGTTGAATAACCTCAGATTTAGTTGTCTTTTTGCACTGAGTCAATTCCTCACGCTGCTGTTTCCAACGTCTTATCATCGACTCATTAAGACCAAGCTCCCATGCAGCAGCTCTATTTACTTTTCCAACAGCCAGATCAATCGCCTTCAACTTGAAAGCAGCATCATATGCTTTTCTCCATGTCTTTGCCATGGTGAGGGTGACAAAATTACTACCGTAATCAGAATGATGGGAAGTTTGAGCACGCTCGATTTAATCTAAACAGTAAACAAAAAAAGTTGTTTTGACCTTAACCCGTTCGGCAATTTCATTGGTCTAATGAAAGCTTCACGCTGCCAAAAAACTGAGCACGTCACAGAATGTTTTTTTTAATTTTTTTTTTATAAAATTTGAAAGCGGGAAAAATCCATATATTAGCCGCGTCATTGTATAAGCCGCGAGGTTCAAAGCGTGGGAAAAAAGTTGCGGCTTATAGTCTGGAAATTACGGTAACTGTATATGGTTGAAACGACAATAAAAACCACTTGACTTGTTAAAGTTTAAATATTTATCTTTTTTCTATTCTCAGGAAATAGGGCAAAAGGTTATGTCTTGAGTCATTGGACTGACTTTGAATAGTTGAACGTTGTCTTGTCACATATATATATAATTCTAATCTCTTTTGCTTCTGATCTTTTGGATCTTTTTGTTCTTCTGAAACCTGTGGAAATCTACCTTAATTATTTAACAGGAAGACATTAATAATCTTCCAATATTCCTGTTGATTTTACAAAGAGGGAGAAAGAAGAGAGAGAGAGCAGTAGAAGACATTGATTTTGTCACCTAGTTCTGCTAAATGATTTGTCAATATGAGACAGTAAGCTTTGTCAATAGAAGGTCACACACTGTCCCAGAAATGCCACCATGGTGACATTCTAGATTATCATGAATCTGTCCCTTCAAAGATGCATTATGGATCAGCAATTTGAATCCACGTTTCTTCTCATGTGCCAGTTATTAATAGTTTAAAGTTATTAGTTTAACAAACGTGAAACTAACATTTCTCAGTATCAATCTTTGCTATTCTTAAATCATGTAGCTTTTCAGTCAACATGATCATGTGGGAAATTGGTGTGTTTGTTCTGAATATTTTTCCACCCAAATATAGACTCCATGTGCTAAATTTTGGACAAGCGCTACTATATAGCGAACGTTCATGACCTGAAAATAGCCAACTCTGTGCCTTTTAAGTCATATGCCTTTTCGACTCTGGCTATCAGGATACTACATTTGTAGAGAAAAAGTATGCTGTTTAGCTCTCAGTACTGTTAGGGTTAGGTTTAGGGCTCAGATATGTCTGAAATGTTTCCAAGTCACAGAGTACATTCATAGAAGTAATTTCTTGCAACCAATTTGCAGTGTGTTGCGCAAAGGTACACATGTGCATGACTTTTGAAAATGAAATTCGGAAAGGATACACTAATTTTAGCTGACAAAATATTGAACCTCCTGTCACAGATTTTTCTGTGAGATCAGTTTGTTTCAATAGTGAAGTGATTCTATTGATTCTGTTGACGTGCTAAAATGTTACATATTCTCTGATAGTATTTCAGCAATCTTTAGTACATTATTCCATGTCTGCTATTTAGAATCAGAACTTGCTGTGTCTGAACCACTTAACTAATATGTACAAACATTAAATACAAGACAAGACTATGCATTTACTATGTGACTACATGTTGTTCTGCAAAATTCCCACATTTGCTGCTACTGAGGTTGAGGTGTGGTTAGGTTTAGGAGTAAGGTAAGGGTTAGGGATTATAGTTAGGTTTTGGGGTAAGGGTTAGGTTAGGGGTAAAGTTAACAGTGTAACTACAAATGTAATTAAATGCAAGTACTTTAAATGTAATTACAATTCAACAACATATATGTACATAATAAGTACGTAGTATCAAATGGTTAAGTAAATAGTAGTTAAGGCCACCTAATATAAAGTGGGTCCCTGATAGGTCCTTTGACATGTAATTGGGTAGCTAATCAACTTGCATATTCTCTCTTTGCCTAACATTAAAATTTGTTCAGTTTGCAAGTAAGCCTTGTATATGTCCAGACACGGCGTCAGCCGATTTTGCCAGGGGATTCAGCCCCGATGTTTTGAATGGTTTGCTGTCGGTAGCCTATGGGCTACTCCGTTTCTTCCTCTCTGTTGAATATGCAGTAGGTAGGGGAGGAGCTGACATCAACTAACCTTACTTAATGGCGAGTAAACAGCAGTTAGCAGGAAAGACAACAAAAATGAAGCAAATGAGGCTTTGGGGATTTTTCCGAAGTTAGTGGGTAAGACTTAATCATTTTTTTTGGTCCTTAAAGTCTGAAGATCATCATCTGGCTGGCTTTCACCCACAGTAGTAGGTTAACTATACGTCCTCTTTTTCCCAGACATGTCCTCTTCTTCGGACCTTAAAAATGCGTCCGGCCAGGATTTCTAAATTTACAAAAATGTCCGGGATTCGGCTGTAGTTGCATGATGATGTGTATCTGGTCGAATACTTTATTGTGAGTGTGCGCATGTTTGCATTGCTTTAACCCCTCTTTGTAAGTCCCACCTTCTCGCACACCAATTGGTCGATTATAAGAGGCTTGCAGCAACTATTGGCCATATTCCTGCCTGTCAATCTCTCCGCGAACGCACAAAGCGCTGTTGTGTTCGGCATTAAACAGATGCTTGACAGTAGCAGCAAATGACAGCTGAGTGGAAACAATGCCCAAAGAGAAGTGCAAATTTACAGAAGATTGGCACAAAAAATTCCCATGCTTTCGTCCAGGTCAAGATCCGTACAAAGCAGAATGTAAAGATGGCACTTATGTGTCAGTCGCAAATAAAGGTGCAAGTGATTGAAGCACACATTAGCTCTGCAAAGCATAAAGGGTCAGCAAAAGGTGAAAGTTCATCAGGTAAATTAACAGACTACTTTTTCTGACCAGGTAAAATAGTTATCACATTGCTTCATTTTCCATGTCCATTCAAAATAATAGTAATAGTAAATGAAGGTACACTAATGGCATCAAATATTTTATTTTACTACACGGACATTCAAAAGAATGTTGGAAATTGTTATTTATTTATTTACATGTTACATGTTATGTTATGTTATGCTAATTGAGTGTCTTTTTCACTGTATTAAAGTTTGCATTCATTGTAACACTGTTTATCAGGTGTTGTTTTCTCTAAGGATAACCAATAAGCATTAACATAAAATGTTTTATGTGACTTGTTTTGTGATATTAGTTTGTAGTAAATTTACACTTTGATTTGATTAAATGGTTTTGTAGAGGGTAGCAATGATGAACAACAGACTGAGGAGCAGCAGCAGCAGCTGTGCCAGAATCAGGCATGGAAACTGGTAACAATTAATCAGTCACTTTACTTTTGAGAAAGTTAAAAGTGAAACATTGTTTATCCCAATGCTCCTAATGATCCTAATGAAAGGATTTTGATAGATGAACATTGAGAATTATATACAGTTTGATGCCATGGTGTGTCAATGAACTTAGACTAAAGTAATTAATGTATTGCTTTAACTTAGGATCTTATACATCATTTTGACTTTTTATGTCAAAAAATATAAATTATTTATATTAAATATTGTTTTTACTTCACTTTACTCACTATAATATAACTCTTTTGTGATGACTTTATGTTAATGTACATGAAAATTCAAGAATCATGATAGATCTTAGGGCAATCCCACTGATCTGCTCTTCCCAATACATTTTCTTCAATGGTATTGGTCTACAATTTGAAATATGTAGCACTTGATGAATTAGTTGTTTGAAGCTGATTTGCAGTAAGTTATGTGCTGTATCTGTTCTTTTGCATCACAGATGATTCAGGGAGGAGAGAGGATGTTGAGGATAGTACTAGAGTGGAAGATTTAGGAACTGTAGAAACAGACCCAGCCAGAGCAAAACTCAAGGAATACCCTCTCACCAGCTTTGGACTACAGAGAAGTGGTTGTTAGTGTGAAAATAAAATGGTCTGGGCAAAGCCCCAGGTGTCCTTCAATTCTAGAAACGCCTCTGTATTTGTCTACTTGTGCAACAGCATGTCATACATGCAGAATGTCTTGTGTTGTTCTTACTGTGCAGCAGCAGCATCCTGCCTACATGCTTAACTCAGAATATATGTGTATGTTCTACCAGTAGCAAGTCTCTGTACTTTCTCAAAACTGAACATTGTCTCTGTTCTCTTGTAGGTGATCCAAGTTCAGGCCAAAACACAATTGTCCAAGTCACTCTGTGCAGTCTTACATAGACTATAATGTCCACACTGAAATACTTAAAGACATCTGGCTGAGTGTGACAAGGGGTGATGGCTGGGCCAGAGGCCATATGGTCAGTCCTAGACCTTGTGTGCATGTGTCTCTTTATTATGTGTGTGCAAGGCCAATTAAGTGCAGAATATTTTACGAATTCTGCTTTGACTGTTCTACTCTAACAGTCTCATATCGACACTACAGCCCAGGGAGAGAGCAAGAGTGAATAAAGGAGAGAGGGGAGAAGTTAGAGAGAGTTACGTGAGCAGAATATGCACTCTGTTGTTAGGGTACTAAATATAAGCCTTTCAAGTGTCTGTGAGAGTGTGGGTGTGCATGAGTGGATACCACAAACCCTGCTCTCTCTCCTGCTGATAACATAATTGTTTTAATGGATTTAAGTAGTGATAAAGGCTCTCAACTCTGGGCTAATTAAGTAGCAAAGAACTCCAGTTAAGTACTTGTTATTTCCTATGCCTGTTGTGGGAAATACTAACCTTTTCAGAGGAGAGATCGTACTGATATGTGTGTGGTACTGTACCAGGTTGTTGGCTACACTATTACTGTGTTAAGCCATGATATGTGTGTGCACTCAATGGACATGTACTCAAAATGCAAGATTAGCCTCTTCATAAATCATTATGCAATGTTATGATAAGTGCTGTCATTTTAAGGTGAAGTGTGTAATTTCTGCGACACTAGTGTCACTAAACGGAATTTTAAAAGTAATCGCTGTTTTCAAAAATATTCCCCCATCTTCCATTGGTTGTACAAACAGATAGTCCTGCCTCAGACTCACACTATTGGCCTAGCCATGTGGCTATGTCAGGCTAGATGAGATGAATGTTTTAATAGTACAACAGAGCCAAAGTGTTAGGCACTTGTAGGTAAAATCAGCCTACAAATTACTGATGCAAAAAGGCTGGCTAGAAAATGCTGGATGACAATGGTTGACTACAAAAAGGTAGTTTGGACATGGTGGAGAAGATCTGCTTACACTGGTGCTGCAGAGCAAGTATGAAGACTTGCTATTGCTTGAACATGCACAGACAAGCTTCTGCCCAATTATACATAAACTCCCTGTGAAGCAGCTCTAGACACATGATGCTGGGGTGGAGGAGGGTTTCAGAGAGAAAACTCTTGTTGCATGCTGCAGTGAATCCAGCTTACCTGCCAAAACTGAGGCTATTTAAATGTTAGACCAAGACGAGTTTGCAAGTTTATTGGCTAAAAGATAAAATATCGAGGGACCTATCAGCTTGCACCATGTAGAGTTCCATGACTAAGGGATTATTTGTCTTTGCACATTAAGCTGGGATATGAGAAAAAAATTTACATAAAAAGAATTACACATTCGTTTTTAACCTGTTAACCTTTGCCAGTGCGCCAGCGCACTGAAGAGTTTTTTCCCCCCACTAGTTTCATGTTTATGAATAGATTTAACGTGAAAGAACATCATTAATCTTGGCAAACTATATATCATTTTAAAGGTGTAAGCCTCAAGCATCGATGATAGAGCTCTGTTTTTCGATGAAAAGCTTATAACGAATGTATTTCTTGCATTTATATAAGCAATACAGATCAAAACACACGTAATAAAAAACGGAGTACATACCTGTAGTGTCGTAATAACGAGCCACACACGCATCCACTGCTAAAAGTTCCAGATTGAATGGAAAGGTGAGGGTCCACTGAATAACATCCCATAGAGCATTTTTAGTCCAAAGAAACAATAACGTTGTAACATCGATGGTTGTTCCTTTGTTTACATCGAAGTTTCTTCAGGGTGAAGTATCATACTTGTCGGTTATGCAATAAAATTATGCATAAAAACAGACTCCCGGTAGCCGAACGTTATATGGGTGTGTTGCTTAGAGTGTAATGAACAAATTAAGACCGCACACACACACACAAATACAAAGATAGGCAATATATAGGTCAAAATATCCAAACACTGCGGTCAGTTTTTTTGACGTCATGATATGCTGATCCTATTGTTTTGTCTTTACAACGAAAGCCAATGAAAGAATTGAAATGATATGACTGATAGAAAATGGAGCCAAGCAGTGCACGATTCCAACGATACCCGGGAAGTTTAAATTCCTCGCGAACAAGATGTTTTTTTATTTATTTGAATCAGCCACTCTAACCTGCGAATTAGGCTGTGACCACACCCCCGCCATTTGACAACAAACGAGCCATAGTAAAAAGACGGAAAACATCTGTTTTCGCGTCTTACTTACTGGACGGATTATCTCATCAAATGGATCATCAAAAGAAGTTTTTTTCTGCTGAAGATGTTTTATTTGCGATCACTCGAAGCAGCGATGACGAAATTGAGGAGAGTGAAGACAGCGCCGAGGGTGATATGCTTGAGGACGGAAAAGATGGTCCAATTTTACATCGGTGAGTTGCTATGTAACATGCACACATTATACGTGTGTGTGTGTGTGTGTGTGTGTGTGTGTGTGTGTGTGTGTGTGTGTGTGTGTGTGTGTGTGAGAGAGAGAGAGAGAGAGAGAGAGAGAGAGAGAGAGAGAGAGAGAGTGTGTGTGTGTGTTTGTTTTCCCATTTGATATATATATATATATATAGTGTGTTTGTGCTAGGAAAAATTACAGAAATAACTAAACAACTTTACAATTGTCCAATATATACAAATAGAAATAAATAGAAATAAAGTAGCATCATCTTTTCAGACCACAATGCATTTACCTTATAAAACAAATGGCCTGTCTGATGGCTGGCCATCAGTGTGATTGTTGGTTCTATGTCTGACCATCCATATGAATGCTGTCTGTATCACTGGCCATCACCATGCTGTCTAAACGACTGCCCATCAGTTTGATTGTTGATTGAATGGCCAGCCACATAAAAACTATACAGAATTATTTACTTGACATGCGGTGCTAATTATCTTTCCATTCTTTCCCATGCAACAGCCATCAAGTTGAATCTTCAGATGAAGAGTGGCATCCAAGCACCAGCCAACCAGTAGAAAAGAGATGCAAGCTCTCAAATTCTTCAAGATCTGCACTTGCTGTTTTAGACCTGAATCGACCAGTAAAAGGGAGAGGCAAAAGAGCAGCAGAAAAACCAAGTCCATACCCGCTGTGTCCCCAAGCACCCCTAAAGAAAAGTGGAACTGTTCAACTGACGAGGACGTTTGGCATGACCAGCACTGACTAAACAGGACTTAGCATTTTGCCAGAGACAACAGCATTTTTGAATTTTTTTCTTTGCCTTTTCTGTTGCAAAGAAATTCAGTTATTTTTTATACATTTATTTTTTTAAATATTTCATAATATTTTACTTATATTTTTATTGTTCTGTTGTGCAAATAAATCACTTATATAAAGTCTTATGGTTGTGTGGATTATTTTATAATTGAAAAAGCATGGAACAGTGTATATGATGACTAAAATAGCTTGCAGTACCCTTCATAACATATTTTCATTAGGTTGCTTTTTGAGGTATCCAAGGAGGCTTCTTGGTACCTGGACATAGTCTTGGAAAAAATATTGCAGAAATCTCATTTTTCATAATATCTTCCTCAAATGTGAAATATAAACTGATGAGACTTGTGGCTTTCAATCAATTGCCTAACTGGATTCCTCCAGGTTTGTTTTCATTTATTTTTTCATAAAATAATGAAATGTTACTTGCAGTACAAATTATCTTCAAGACACTTTAAATTCTATAAATTTTTGTCTGTGTAAGTTTTTTCAACTTTTACATTTGGGTAATAAACTCCAAAGTGTCTTCTTTTTAAATATGTCTAAATTGTGCATGTAGAGCAAATTGTTCAGTAACTACAATTATTTTAGTTTGGGGATGTCATTTCTGGGGATGTGCCTCAGGCAGAGGGAGGGAGAAAGGGAACTGACATAGTCTTGGAAAAAGCTTGCAGGAACCCCATTTTTCATTATATCTTCCTCAAATTTGAAATATAAACTGATGAGACTTGTGGCTTTCAATTATTTACCTAATTGGATTCCTCCAGGTCTATTTTTATATATTTGTACATGAAATAATAAAACATTTTTTGAAGTTCACATTATTTATGAGGCACTTCAACTTTTATAACTTTTTATTTGTTTGAGCATTATCAACTCTGATTTATTGTTAGTAGAGTGCCAAGTGTCTTCTTTCCAAAGAGACCTTAATTGTGCCTGTGGTACACTGTTCTCAGGAGCTATATTTATTTTAATTCAGGTATGTCATTTTCAGCTGTGAGCCCCTGAGTGGGGGTGCAGGTTAACAGGTTAAATGTCTTTTATATTGAGGTGTGAAAACTGAAAATGATAGCATGAGTTGTTTTGAAATAACTTGCAATTCACCCAATTATGGTGCTATGGCTAACCTGTACATTTTTGCCTGTGTTTGTTTGTGTTTTTGCTGTAAATGTGACAACTATTTTATGTCTTATATAATGATGTACTAAGAAATGTGTACGGTGTGATAAAATAAAAAGGTTCATTTAGTCTAAGAAGGTTTGGTTGATTTTTGGTCTTGCAGAATTACAGAATCATATGGTTTAACAAGCTATACAGTTTTCATCAAGCTGTTGTTCTCTATTCTGCTACTTTTATTTTCCCCCAGCACAGAGTCTTCTTTAATGTGTAGTACTAAAAATACAGCTTCAGTAACATACAGCTGACACACACACACACACACACACACACACACACACACACACACACACACACACACGCACACACACACACACACACACTGCCCATTAGTGAGCTGAGCTATTGGAGGTGGACTCTGCTAGTGTACTGCTTTGAGATCTGTCCGCATTTCTTACCTTAATGCCTTTTTCATCCCACCATTTATTTTTCATCATAATGCATTTGTTCTCTCTCTTTACCCTGAATATCGACAGATGGATGGATGAAGCGCTGAAAGAATTTATGGGTGAGCAAATAAATGCAGGGATGGAACAGCACATGTGCAGTCTGGTGTGGTGTGTTTCGCTGTATTTCATGAACTCATCTTTGAGTGTAATTGCACAGAATGAGAGCAAAAGGGAGAAACAAATTGGGGAGAACATCCAAGAGTGAGAAGATAAAGGGAGAGCAGGATAGAGAAGTAAAGAGAGAGACAGATGTTGGAAATGAATTAGTTAATTTTAATCAATTAATAAATTGTACTTTAAAGCTCATATATTAATTTGTTACACTCTCTGAAATGCTTGATTCTCATTTGTCAATCGCAGCATTCTGCTGTCAAATAAGTTTACGTAATGACCATTAAACTGTTTAATTAATCTTTGTACCAACCAACTGATTTTCTCATTAGCTCTGCTTGTTTCATGTCTCTCAAATCACAATGCAGTCTTTTTCTTTTTCATAGTACAATCATTTTAACTCAGTATTTCATGTCCATTTACTCATTTATTTGGTTAGTAGCCCTGTAATAAGCGGGATAATGTACAATCAGCTGGTCATTAAATCAATATAAACACCATTATGGTTCCAAAACTAACAGAAAACCTTTAGATTTCACACTGCATTAAACCCTCCCCATGTTTATTTAGCAATAATGACCAGCTCGAATGGATGGATGGATGGATAGATAGAAAAGAAAGACTGATGATAGATAGATAGATAGATAGTATAGATAGATAGATAACAAAGAAATGCATGGACGCCCAGACGGATGAAAAGAAAGACATCTGTCTTCACTGATTCTCACACACACACACACACACACACACACACACACACACACACACACACACACACACGGAATCGAGAAAGAAGTAAATTACTCTGATAGGCTGCTAAAAAACAGAGACCTTTAAATTGACATTTGAAGTGCTCCCTTGCCATATAGAAGAGAATGATTCTAAAATCTAAGTGTTGAACTGACCCAAAGCATAACGGCATGGCAGCGAATGAGCTGTAATTATAGCTGGGCAATTTGCCGTGGTTAATGTGGGCCTCGGGCACAGGGGCTGAGGGAAAGAGGGATGATGGGTAACAGGATGTGATCATGGCTTTGTATCATGCAGAGGTCATGGCGGAAGCAATGGCTGAATCACAGATAGAGAGACTGCCAGACAAAGAGGTAGAGGGAGACTTTTCTGTGTGCACCTGTTAACCTTTGAATTGAGCTCTTGTGTAACACCTCTGTCTCTGACCTGGTTCTTGCATTGTTAATCCTTCAGGTCAGACATGTGAAAGTTCAGAACTAGATCAACAGGTCACTGGAACAAAAAATTAGGGCCAGAACAATTTACAGCACAAGTTAACACATGCTTACGTTTTACCTAGCTATCTAAATAAAGACATACAATATGGTAAATGGTCTGCACTTATATAGCGCCTTTTTAACCTTAACGGTATTCAAAGCACTTTACACTGTGTCTTATATACCCATTCACATATACATTCATACACCAATGGCGGCAGAGCTGCCATGCAAGGCGCTAGCCTGCCATTGGAAGCAACTTGGGGTTCAGTGTCTTGCCCAAGGACACATCTGCATGTGGAGTCATTTGGGCCGGGAATCGAACCACCAACACATTAGTGGCCGACCCGCTCTACCATCTGAGCCACATATTTTACTTATTTTTAGTTATTCCACTTGTATTATTTTCCTAGAAAGCTAATTATAATCATTATATATTTTCACTGACAATAGGCAGTGTTGGGTGTAACATGATACAAAGTAATGTGTTACTGTTAACTGATTACATTTTGCAGTAATGCAGTAATGTAATGCTTTACTTAACAAAATTAAGTAATCTGATTACAGTAACAGACATGAATAAAACGAAGTTACTTGGATTACACATTTATTGCTAAAACAATAATATAAATAAAGTAGAATGCATTTTAAAATGTATTATGTTCCTCTGTTGTTACTTTTATGTGTTGCTGTGTCAGCTAATGAGCATATGCTCTAACAAACCACCATGGCACTGAGGACACGTGTCAAGGCGACGGCAGATGAGTGAGTGGCGTTATTATGGATGCAGCAGAGTGTAGTTTTTATTCAAATTGAAAAAGAAAGTGAAGCGTTTCAAGTTTTCATGTAATCACAATCAATCTCAGCGAGGTCTGTGTCAGCATGCTCCGTGTCAACATGCTCCCAGCCCTGGCTGAGGCACACAAGGCTGGGCCGCCGACAAATCCTCCTTAAATATTCAAGCTCTATCCCATCTTCGCGCGCCGCCCTCGTGTGCCCCTCTGCCGTGGAGGAAAGGGGATCGGTTTCAGGTGTATATGGAAAGCAGCGCTTATCGTTCACAAGGTGGGAACATTTGCAGAACGGCGTCTTGAAAAAGACGTCACTAAGCTAACAGCTTTTTATGTTCTTTAAGAACTGTAAACAATTAAACACAGACACAATGCTATAGCGTTACAGATGCATAAGTGATAAAGGACACTCAATTTGTCCGAACACAAGCAGGGTGATAATCCACTCACTGTAAATTGTGTAAACACACACATGCTGCACATGTACACACACAAACAGACATAAATGCACACAGACATGCACAATGCAACACAAGCAGACCTGTATAGGCACACTGAAAAGAAACAAGCATTCAAATACACAATGGCTTTACTATCAAAGCTGTCTGCAAATGGGTTTTCAAAAATGTTTTCAGTTCATTAGTATTCTTTTTCAGTTTTTCACACCAACACAAGTAAACAAGCTTACTGTGCACATACATGCCACACACACACACAGCTAAGAAGGTTGTAAATAGCGGACACACATATGCACGCACACACACCTGAAGATACTATTACATTATATTTGAGATAAGAAAATTAAGTTGCATTTTTAAAAATGCAAAATGTCAAAATGTCATATTGCTGTAATTTAGTTCAATTTCAGTCAATATTAAGGTAGAAAAATTTGAGTGTCACGTTTGGGTGTATTTCTGCAGGTTTGATTAGTTTTAGATAGAAACTTCAAAGTAAAGTAATTAGTAATCTAATTACTTTCCACATGAAGTAATTAGTAAAGTAATCTAATTACAATTTGTAATAATAATAATAAAAAAGTATTAGTAATCAGTAATTTGCCCAACACTGACAATAAACTAGATTACAAATTACACAAGAATTCCATGTAGTGAATATAAACTCCGGTGTAACATAAAAATCCAGGCTCCAGGGTTTTAGCACGATTAACAGGCACACATAAATGTATCTCAAATATTTTTAAAAAGTGCCATTGGTTTATTCTGTAAAAGCAGGATTGCTGGGAATATGGTGAATGATGATGCAAGACCTATAGTTTGTTCTTATTGATTTAAAATTGAGGAGAATTCTGGCCACCAAATGTAAACACATTTTCCACAAATTTATTTTGTGTTGTTAGTGCATCTTTTCATGGAAACTGCCAGTTTACTGCAAAAACTTTTTTGCTGGAGCACTGATTTTAGATAAATATCACTTAAAAAATAATTCTGTGATTAGTTATTTTACCAGAATTTTCTGCTATGACTATGTTCAGAATAGCATATTACCTTACTTGTACAATTTCTATAGTGTGTATACTTTATATAGTATGCTGTAAATTCTTAATGAACTAGTTTTATTCAAGTAATAGGATTATTTATCATCACTTAATCAACCTGAATACATTAGGTTATACCATCAAAATAAACTGTGTGGAATAGTGTAGCCTACAATGCAATATTTACCAGTGTGATTAATGATTTTTATATTTAAAAAAATATTTATATTAAACAGTATGCTGTATGCAATAATAAACATTTTAAACAGACATACATTGTTGTCATCTTCACATGACCTTACCATTCTGCCATACAAAGGCAAAGCACAGTAACTACAGCAACCTTCTTGCTGAATCTGAGCATATTTAGCTAAGTTTTGACCATTGTGCCACGTCACTGCCACATTTTCTTCTTCTTCTCTCATTTAGGTAAAAAAAGAACAGCTTTTTAAACAAATATCTAGACACCTATACTCTTTTCCGTGCGTTGCGCTGTGTCTAGCTTTTCTAAAGCAAGAATACGTTCAGTCTGAACAACTGCTGCGTGACCTAATTTTCATTATGTTTCATTTTATTGACAAAAATCTGCTTTTGCTCGTTAGTATGTTCCTCCTCCTGTAACACTAGAAAGTGGGATGATAACTTTTGGAAGTGAAGCTGTGGCCATGTTGGATCTGCACAAGTGATATCTTATTAGAAGGCTTGTATATTTTAATAGATTAAGTCTCTCTTCCTCTTAAAGCTACACAAAAATAATTGAAATATTTGCTAAAAAAAAATAATATCTCTGAATCCAATTCACAAACTCTGTAATGCAATACTGGGAAATGACTGTATATATCAGTGTTTGTATGTGCTAATGTGTATGTCATTTTAAGGTCTTGTTTCTTGTTGTGCAGTAAAGTGTGACAGCCAGGTCTCCCATGAGGTGTGATTGGGTTCTCGCATGCCTGAGTGACCCTGCAGTTTAGCACACACACACACACACACACACACATACACACATCAGACAGTGCTCCGTCAAGACGGCTTGAAAATGTCAGGTCTGTTCTGTTTCTCTTGCCTTTCACTCCCAAATAACCTCAGTATTTAAAACTCTATGGCACTATCACACAGCACAAAAGCTGATATATCATGCACAATGCACAGTTATAATAAAGCTATGGCGTGTTTTTGCATTGACGAGCTACAGTCTTCATCTGCCAGTCCAAGTAAACATGACACTAGGGATGTCAAAAGGCAGTAAATGTCGATACTAAAAGTAAAAAGATGTACCAATACAAGACTTAGTGTAGTACTGACTCATTTCAGTATCTGCGTGCTTTGCCTGACAGGCAGCTCTGTGAGAGCGTCTAAGCGGTCAAATACAACAAAATCATTTTAAATGCCCCTCTTGATGAGGTTTTAATGTAAACAAAGTCAGTTATGTCTTAAGTGAATGAAAGTAGTGGGGTAAAAATCACTAAGAAATCCTCAAAGTCATGTCAGTTTTTTCAGTTATTTTCATTTATTTGTTTTTGTTAGTGTTCCTATTATTATTATTATTATTATTATTATTCCGCTCTTGAGTCTATGGCAGCCCATAAAACCACTTGCGGGAAAGTTATACAATTTTGCACTGATATAGAGGACAGTCTGATCTGTTACCACAGCACTCACATTTATAGTATGTTAATAACTTTTGAACATTGAGTCATAGAAACAACATTTTTTTCCTCTCATTACTTGGCTCAAGACGATTCAAATGCACCCTAGTCATAAATTTTTTTCAAAATCATTTTGAATTTACTGATGAACCTACATTTTCGAACTCGTCCTATGCCATTTGTCCAATTTGCATGAAAATTGACCTGCATCATCTAGAGGCACTCACAACAAAAATGTATTCACAGAATTGTGATAAACCGTACCATTTTCTAAAAAAAATTGTCTCTTTAGATCAAGTGCTACACACTGAGTTGAACGATACCACATTTTCCTGTGTTGGCTATTTTGGATGTCGGACATTTTGAATTTAGTCATAAAATGCTGTATTTTACAAACGGCTTTGCATATCGTTATAAAACTTGGTATGTGTCTTTGGCACCATGCTTTGAAGGGACTCTAAATGTTTCAGGACATCGCCACCTTTTGGTAAAAAAATTATAATGATATTTCTAAAAATGCTAATAACTATTGACTCCTTTTGCCTCCTATCATGTGACTGGTTTGATAGATTCCGTGGTTCATGCCGAGAACAATGATGCCAATTATGTCATGATCGAGCAAACTTCCTGTCCGCCATTTATAAATTATTTGAAAACCTACTTTTTCAAACTCCTCCTAGACCGTTTGTCCAATTTGCCCGGAAATTGGCCTGCATAATCTAGAGGCACTCACGACAAAAAGTGATTCACAGAATTTTGATAAACCATACTGTTTTCGAATGGCACTTCAACGAATTTGACAAAGGATGCAAAATTGAACTTGAGGCTGTGTCTCCGCAACGCTTTGAGGGATTGGGACAAAACTTGGTACGTGTCATCACCATTAGGCCCTGAGGTTACCTGCAGCATTTTGGCACACTGCCCCCAACTGGTCAGGAGATAGAAAAATTGCTATTTTGGCTTTTAACTCTTGAACCCTTTCCTGCATGATAACCATCATGCCAAGATAGTTCCTCATTAGTTTCAGAAAAGTTCCACAAAGTGGACAAAACTTTTTTGTTATGTTTTAAAATAAATGTTTTTTTTTATGATTTAAAGTTTACTTTTTCTAACTCCTCATTCACTGTTCATCGGACTCTAACCAAAAACATGTCCCAAAGCTTCTTTTGCTTCTCATGGTGCCGATAATTGGCTTGACCTCGGTAGCACTGCTTGCAGTTATATTTTAGATTGTTATGCTGTTAATATAATGTAATAAAAATGTTTTTGATGAAATTATAAAATAAAATACAAAATAGAACCATATTCAGCTCTCTGACTTTTCAAACACATTGTATATTAGCCCAAAAATCACCTTTTGATATTTTAAGGCTGCATCTACATTACATTTATCCATTATCATTTTTTTATTAATTTTTTATCAAATTTGGTTTGTCTATGCTTTCAGTTCCCCTTCTGTCACTCAAGTGACACAAAGGGTCTTCCTTGGGAGCCTCTGAACTTGAGAAAAGACCAATGAGAAATTGGCTGACAGAATTTGCACGCCCCGCCCCCGGACATAAAGGGAAGCAGGCGTGCATCTGTCAGTCAGATTTTTTCTGAGCAGTTGTGCAACAGCAAGCTGAGTTCAACACTGTTCCACTCATCTCTACTGGCAAGAAGCACTGCTGTTGGATGCTACGGTGCATTTCCAGCTGGCAGTCTCTCTCTCTGCATGCTGTGCAGTCCACGCCCCTTGGTGCTTCAACAGCGCTTTCACTGCCTAAAAGAGTGTTTATTCTCTAAAATAGTTTGAGTTTAACTCATAAAAGACAATTTTTCAAGATGCCCTTCTGCCTCTGTGTAGTTCCTTGATGCGGTCGATATATCTCCTAGACCGACGACCACAGATGCTGCCTCGTGTGCCTGAGCAGCGATCACACTGAGGCGGCGTTTGTGGATGGTTCATGCACTCACTGTGAGGACATGACCATGGCAGCTTTGCGGTCACGGCTCTCCTTCCAGAAGGTGAATGCCACTTCAGCTACCCCCGCGTCGCTCCTTCTTCCCACGGGATTGAGGACGACCCGGCTGGCGATGAAGGCGATTTGGGGATGATGACGGGTGCGGTTTCGGCGGGTAAATCCCCACGAACCACCCGCCCCCGACACGCTTGCTTTCGTCCGAGCTCGGGATGAGTGCAGCTCGCCTTGCGGCCAGCCAGCATTCTCCCTTGAGCCCAAGGAATTGGATGATGACATCGCCGCTGCATCGGAGAGCGTCCAGGTGTCTGACGCAGAGGACTTGACTGGGCTGCCACCTTCGGGCCAGCCTGCCCATTCTGAGGCTGATGCGCAGATGGCCGACATGCTTGCCCGGGCTGCTATGAGCGTGGGCTTGGATTGGAACCCTCTGTCCTACCCACAGCCTTCACGGCTCGACAACTGGTAGCTCGGCGGTATCTCAAGCCTGAACGAGGAAACGAGACGTTGTGTCCCTCCTGGCACGTCACTAGACCTACCACTTTAGTTTAAACGGCCATACCTTATTCTCAGGTCCTCCGTGAAAAAACCTGACTAACAGATGCACGCCCACTTCCCTTTATACCTGTATGTCCAGGGGAGGGGCATGCAAATTCTGTCTGCCAATTTCTCATTGGCCTTTTCTCAAGTTCAGAGGTACGCGAGGCTCCCAAGGAAGACCCCTTGTGTCAATTCATTTGACACAACGTCTCGTTCCTTCCCTCAGGGAACGGAGGTTACAACAGTAAGTGTGATGTTTCCTAACATCATCGTTTTCTGAAATATTTTGTTATGGAGAACATTTTCAAAAGGCTTTGTTTTGTTTTTTTTAAGGAAAATTGCAGTTCCAGTGTGGATCAGGGCCATAAACGTAGCAACATTAACTGCATTAAATGTGAATGAAAATGTATTCATTATTTATTTTAATTAAAGAAACCCTTTTTCCTTGTTGGAATGTTACATCAAGGATGTTTTATCAGGTTTTAATATTATTTTGTGGACATTTTCAAAACCTGATCCACAAACACAGTGAACCAGCCTGTCACTCCACTTTCCTCTCATTGGCATTAAGAACTTTTAAGTGACTCAGTTCAACAGAACTGATCCCAGTGCTGTGTGAAATCTCAATGCCATCTGTGTTTGTGCTGCAGAATTGCTGCAGCGTGTGGCATCCTGGGAACAGTTTTAGACTCCACACAGGATAAAAGGATCTGACCAGCTTTGCTGATGTTTCTTTGATGTCTGCCTTTGTTGTGCCCAGTGTGTTTGATGTGGAAGTACTCTTACTGCACAGAAGAGGTAGAAATCATGAGATTAAACAGAGAGTGTGTGTGTGAGCGTGTATTTATCACTTTGTGGGGACCAAATGTCCCCATAAGGATAGTAAAACCCGAAATTTTTGACCTTGTGGGGACATTTTGTCGGTCCCCATGAGGAAAACAGCTTATAAATCATACTAAATTGTGTTTTTTGAAAATGTAAAAATGCAGAAAGTTTTCTGTGAGGGTTAGGTTTAGGGGTAGGGTTAGGTTTAGGGGTTAGAATATAAAGTTTGTACAGTATAAAAACCATTATGTCTATGGAAAGTCCCCATAAAACATGGAAACACTACGTGTGTGTGTGTGTGTGTGTGCGTGTGCGTGTGCGTGTGTGTGTGTTAGTTTGAAATTGATCTGTGGTTCTAATTTTTCCACCAAGGGAATAGCCATGATTTCAGACAATTGAAGCAATTTCAAACTTTAAAAAGATATTTAAAAAAGAATTGTGATTGGTTTGATCAAATTGCATACTAATGTCTTTGTTTAGGCCTTTTGGTCACTTTTATTCATACCAGTAGTGTATAGAGGGTTCAAAGTCAGGGCAACAATGACTAACAACTTAAGTAGTAAATTTCATGGCACCACACAATAATAATTTTTTTTTTTTTCCAAAAACAGAGTTGAAATATTGAGCTTGGCCAATGTCAGCTAAGCAACATTTAGAACATAATCTTATATGTATAAAACAAATTAACATAATGAGATGATTTAATAATATAATATAATATAATATTAGATAGAGCTTGGCCAATGTAAGTATAAACAAGATACAATTACATCTATAACATAACAATCTCATTATGTTAATTTTTTATAAAACTAATTAACATCATTAAAATATATTACATTTATAAAGGGGGACATTTCAATGTGTAACAGGGATGAGCAAGTGTTAATTTTCTGTTAATGTGTTTAAAATAATAAAACCATCAATATCAGTATCTAAAACCCATTTATCTATTGATGTTTCATTTTCTTTCATTAAATCAGTATACAACAGATAAACACAAATGAGAGAATATCTCTAAAGGTGAGATCACCCTGCAGCATTCACCATCCTCTGAGAGTGAATAATCTTTCTCTGAGCTGATCCAGAGTTTGATCAGACTCATCTCAAGTCTGGTGCAGAGATGCTCTCGCTATTCTGCATGACTCACTCCACAGGCTGCGGGGGAAGTGTGTGTGAGTTTACACGTGTGTATGAAGGGGAGGCTGATGAGATAGCTGCTTGGAAACAAGCACAACCAACACATCTAGAGTTAATTGGACAACAGCTGCACACAAATGAAATATTCTTATAAATGTAATCTTTTTGCAGGTCTTAATCTTGAAGGTGAAGATTAAGAGTCTTGCTATTCTATGGGGCAAGGCATTGCACTAGGATACATGTCTATGGGGCAAAGCGTTGCATCAGGATAAATGTCTATGGGGCAAAGCGTTGCATCAGGATAAATGTCTATGGGGCAAAGCGTTGCATCAGGATAATTGTCTATGGGGCAAGGCATTGCTCTAGGATACATGTCTATGGGGCAAAGCGTTGCATCAGGATAAATGTCTATGGGGCAAGGCATTGCACCAGGATAAATGTCTATGGGGAAAGGCATTGCACTAGGATATATGTGTAACTTTAGCAGGAGGAGGCAGACGAGGGGTGAGGATCTAAATGCAGGTTTTTATTGAACAAGGTGAAAACAAACCAGACTGGAACAAAGGAAACGTCCACGATGGGAAAATGAAACCAAAACATGAAAAGTGTCGAAACAATCGACAGTGACTGGGGAACAAACAGGGTTTAAATACACGGGGAGAGTGATGATCATACAGGACACGGGTGAGAACAGTGAGTGACTGCTGGCAGTAATGAGGGCAGGGAACTATGGGAAGTGTAGTTTTAAGACAGTTGACAAGTGAAACACGGGGCAGACAACAAGGGATCGTGACAATATGTCTATGGGGCAAGGCATTTCACCAGGATAAATGTCTATGGGGCAAGGCATTGCACTATTTAATTGCTAAAATTGGCATTCAGATTTTGGAGGTGATCCAAGCACTGATGGTGACTTCCATTCTCAGGCTAAAACAGACACAGTGCAACAAATAAAACCGAATAGTGTCTTAATATGTGGTTTTAAAGTTGAATTTACTTTTAAATTGACACTACAGTGTCTAAAAATTTGCAATGTACAATGCACAAGATGATGGAAAAAACTGCGAGATACGACACAATGGTCAAGGACATCAATCTGAAGGTGTCATTCAGGATCTTGGCCTTTTGACAGCCCTTGATTCCACAAATGAGCTGAATGCAAATTGTACTCAAAGGAATTCCAATCAATAGTGTTTGTGGCACAGCCCAGTAATAGTCAGCATTAGAGCTGGTCAAATAAAATGGTTGTTGGGAAAATTATTTGACAAGCAAGAGTGCACACTCTCTCTCCATCTCTCCCTCCTAGGGATCCTGTAATTAAATTAATAACACTTTCTCTGACACCCACAGGCAGTTGGGAGAAAGTGCAAGCTCAGCATCACTCAGATGTCTTTCTCCTGTTCCTAGACCTCCGAGCTGATGTGACGATCACCCAGGGTGCCCGCTGTTTCCTCTCTGTATCTCTCTCTCTCACACACATACACACACACATACACTCAGATGGATAGTGTTGAGGAAGAGAGGAAATTGAATAAAGATAGATGGGAGAATTGAGCTGGGAAAAAGGGAGAAAGGAAATGAAATTCATGAGTTTAGAGAACTTTTTAGCCTCTGAACGAAAATAAATAATTTTGGTACTATGACATTTTACAGTCTATTCGTTTTATGGCTGTTTTGACCATGTTGTCACATCTGATCTGAAAACATTAATTGCCAGTGTTTCTAGGCTGGATTTTATGAGTGGTGAATAAACACAAATCGCCGACTTCAAATGAGTGCAAAAAATAAATACTTGATTAAAGTCAACACTTTTATGGCAAATTTTGAAAATAATTTTTCATAATGGTGATTGCTACTTCGATATTGTGTATTATATTATTGTGTAAGTTACAATATGCTATGGTTTGTTTAAATGTATCCATAGATCCATCAAATAACGTCACAATTCAAAATATCTTATTGGACCTAAAAATAGGCTATAAGAAAAATATAATTTCTTGTTTCTTTCTTTTGATTTTGGAGTGAAGTATGACCCTGATATGTTCTTGACAGGCTTCGTAAGATTCACCAAAAGGAAAGTGATGAAAGACAGAGAAAAATAATATTAATAATACAAAAAGTGGGTAATTCAAAGAAATTATACTAGCCTTGCCTGGTGACGATGTGTTTGTGTTATAGGGAGATTCAGTGTTTGTATATGTGTGTATGTGGTATATTCACAACAACTAATCACTAAATATGCAAAAATATACATTTAAATGTTTACAAAAAAAAAAAAGGGTGTTGAATGTTCTGCTAATTGGCTGTTGCTGCTAAATCAAATTAACGTAGCTCAGGCACTTCTTTCTGCCTTGGTTTAATATCCACTGCAATAAATAGTACAGAATTACAATTCTGTGTGGGATTAAAAACTTTGAAATAAGTAATAAAATCCATCTGTTTAGTCAGTCTTGAACAGATCAAAGGTGGTCTGGGAAGGTAATGATCTTAAAACTAATTCATTATGACACTAAAAAAACATTAAAAGTGCATTTTCTCTGATGTAAGATATTAGCTGATGGAGCTTTGATGAAACACAAACATAGGTTAAGGGTAAATGTTTCATGCGTGTGATATTTCTTAGAAATGCAGAAGCACAAATATTTAGTATAAGGGAGAAAGCTCATACTAAAAAAGCTCAACACTTTCATAGCACAATGTGAGAATTCCACAGAGGAAAGCAGTTTGGCCCATCGTAGTGCTTGTGCATTTAACCAGGTCTAATGGGTAATGAAAACCTCAAGATTTGAATGAAACGGATTGTTGAAATATGACCAACCTTTCACAAACATTCCAAAAGGGAAATATGAATTCCTTCATTGTTTACTTACAGTATGAAGAACTGACCCTACTCTGTTTGTATATTTTGGAATACAAGACATACAGTACAGTGCAAAAGTTTTAAAATGTTTCACAAAAACATTTGTCTAAAGATGGTTATTTCTTCAGCTTTAGTGTGTCAATAGGAACTTCACATTTTAGACTCTCAAACATTCCTTTTGCATTTAGAATAGATTAGAATAACAGGAAGCCCTGCAACGGATTGATGGCATGGCCCCCACAGAGCCACCCACTGAACATTGAGTTAGTCTGAGATTACTTAAAGCCTAAATCCCCAACCTTTTTTCCTTGAAGCCCCCCTACTAACATATGATATATATGTGTGTGTGTGTGTGTGTGTGTGTGTGTGTGTGTGTGTCAATGACGTGATGCTCATTTTTTTTGTTCGCTTGTAATAAATCATTCAAAAACCATTATAAATGCAGTTCACACAAAACAATTACAATTGCTCTATGAGGAAACTTTTTTCAATGAATGAGTTCTAAGTCATTTTGATATTTTTTTCTTAGGCTTAAAGGATTTAATTTTCAAATATGATTAATATTTGAATAATTTTTGTCCACAAAATCAGTCATGTGGTGCAATCAACATGTAAGTAGAAATTTTGTTGTCATGTTACAAAAAAAATCATAAAACAGAGGAGATTTCTTTAGACCCACAAGACTGTTTGTGCATATTTAAAAACAAATAATTATTTTGTAAGATACATTTTGGCATTTTGGTAAAAAGGAATATTTTGTTCAGGTTATTTGGTGCAACCATGAAAAACATATTGATATTATTTACTTACTCATGATATTTAAAAAAATATATATTTATATACATTTTTCATCTTGAAACAGCCTATGTTTGAAAGCTTTTTTGTAATTATTGATGAAATTGTGAACACTCTCATGCATTCAAGGTGCAAGGTAACTATTTTAATATATTTTACTTGATGGTTGCACCACATGATATTTTAAAACTCATTAAATTTTATTTTTGAATGTTTTTCAAAAATGTATTTATTTATTTTATTTTATTTGTATTGTATTTTTTTAATCACCTTGGGCAACCTTATTTGTCAATGACCCATATATTATATTGTGTGAAAGGGTCCACAGCAGGAAACGGGCTTCTCAAGACCCAGGTAAGATCTTTAATTGGCAACTTCAATGCTTACAGCTTCACCAAACTCATTAGCTTCAAAGGTACATGGTTTCACAAACTTAGTAGCTTCACAGACACCATGGACTTCCTTGTTCCAGGCTCTATATCCCCTGCTGGTGGCATGGCTGCTTACAGTGCATCCAGAAAGTATTCACAGCACTTAACTTTTCCCACATTTTGTTATGTTATAGCCTTATTCCAAATTGAATTAAATTCATTATTTTCCTCAAAATTCTACAAACAATACCCCATAATGACAATGTGAAAGAAGTTTGTTTGAAATCTTTTCAAATTACTAAAAATAAAAAACTAAAAAAACACATATATAAGTATTCACAGCCTTTGACATAATGCTCGAAATTGAGCTCAGGTACATCCTGTTTCCACTGATAATCCTTGAGATGTTTCTAAAACTTGATTGGAGTCCACCTGTGGTAAATTCAGTTGATTGGACATGATTTGGAAAGGCACACACCTGTCTATATTAGGTCTCACAGTTAACAGTGCATGTCAGAGAAAAAACCGAGCCATGAAGTCCAAGGAATTGTCTGTAGACCTCTGAGACAGGATTGTATCGAGGCACAGATCTGGGGAAGGGTACAGAAAAATGTCTGCAGCATTGAAAGTCCCAATGAGCACAGTGGCCTCCATCATCCATAAATGGAAGAAGTTTGGAACCAGGACTCTTCCTAGAGCAGGCCGCCCGGCCAAACTGAGCAATCGGGGGAGAAGGGCCTTAGTCAGGGAGGTGACCAAGAACCCGATGGTCACTCTGACAGAGCTCCAGTGTTTCTCTGTGGAGAAAGGAGAACCTTCCAGAAGAACAACCATCTCTGCAGCACTCCACCAATCAGGCCTGTATGGTAGAGTGGCCAGATGGAAGCCACTCCTCAGTAAAAGGCACATGACAGCCTGCCTGGAGTTTGGCCCAGGATCATGCTGTGGGGATGTTTTTCAGTGGCAGGAACTGGGAGACTAGTCAGGATCAAGGGAACGATGAATGCAGCAATGTACATAGACATCCTTGATGAAAACCTGCTCCAGAGCGCTCTGGACCTCAGACTGGGGCGAAGGTTCATCTTCCAACAGGACACTTAGGGTGCTTAGCTTCCCTAAGCACCCTAAGCCAAGATAACAAAGGGGTGGCTAGGGGACAACTCTGTGAATGTCCTTGAGTGGCCCAGCCAGAGCCCAGACTTGAACCCGATTGAACATCTCTGGAGAGATCTGAAAGTGGCTGTGCACCGATGCTCCCCATCCAACATGATGGAGCTTGAAAGGTCCTGCAAAGAAGAATGGGAGAAACTGCCCAAAAATAGGTGTGCCAAGCTTGTAGCATCATACACAAAACGACTTGAGGCTGTAAATCGTTTTTTATTTGTAATAAGTTTTCAAAGATTTTAAACAAGCTTCTTTCACGTTGTCATTATGGAGTATTATTTGTAGAATTTTGAGGAAAATAATTAATTTAATCAATTTTGGAATAAGGCTGTAACATAACAAAATGTGGAAAAAGTGAAGCGCTGTGAATACTTTCCGGATGCACTGTATATGCCACTCTCCCCATGCTCACTGGAATTACAAACAGGTGTTAGACATAATCTAGCTCAGGTGCAAGCGGCTTTACCACTTTCTCTCTCTCTGGACGGATGCTTGACCATGCCCCCGTTGCCATATATCCCCACTGCCGAATCTGTCCTGTCTACCACTCCCCCCCATTTCTGGAATGGAAGTCAGCAACAGCCATCTGCACTCCTTGTCTGTGGACCACCTTGAATTTAAACTGCTGAAGCGCCAGATACCAACGGGTGATCCGCTCGTTGGTATCTTTCATGCGGTAGAGCAATTGGAGTGGGGCGTGATCAGAGCAGAGGGTGAAGGCCCGCCCCTGCAGGTAGTATCGGAGAGTGAGGACTGCCCACTTGATGGCAGACACTCCTTTTCTACTGTGCTGTACTTAGCTTGCATCTAATGTACAGTTCTGGGCGCTCCTCCCCCTCCACCACCTGCAAGAGTATGGCCCCCAGCCCTCTGTCTGAAGCATCCATCTGCAATACAAAAAAGAGAGAGATATTGGGTGCATTTAAAAGCTGCCCCTCGCAAAGTGCGGCTTTAACCTGCGGGAATGCCTGTTGACACTGCTCCGCCCATTGGCCGCATGGCCAGCTCCAGATCTCGTCGGTGTGCTCAAAGAGATCTATGAATGCCTCGGGATCATCTGCCGCCCCAGCTTCTGAAGTGTGCACAGGGGCATGGGGGATGTGGTGTCCTGAGGAGGCTCAGGATCGCATGCCGGTCCTCTGCTTGATCATCAGTTTTCATCTTGTGGGAGCTCAAGCAGGGATTGTTGGTGGGACTGGTGTAGGCCAGCGAGGGACTTGAGGATCTCTGCCAACTGGGAGGACTCCACGGGGCGTACATCCTCCAACTTCAGTTCCCAGGTTTTGGCACCAGTGTGAAAGAGTCCACAGCAGAATGAGGGAGGACACAGGGAAACAGGCTTCTCCTGGCACAGGTAAGATCTTTAATTGGCAACTTCAACAATTACAGCCTCAGAAAACTCATTAGCTTCACAAGTATGTGGTTTCACAAACTCATAAGCTTCACAGATACTAACACTCATAAACTCATCATCTTCACAGACACTATGGACTTTCTTGTGCCAGGCACTCTCTCTTCTTCTGCTGGTGGATGGCTGCTTATATGCCGCTCTCCCCATGCTCCATGGAATTATAAACAGGTGTCAGACCTAATCTAGCTCAGGTGCAAGCGCCCTTACCTCTTTCTCTATTTACATTTCTGGAAAGGAAGTCGGCAACAGCCATCTGCACTCCTTGTCTGTGGACCACCTTGAATGTAAACTGCTGAAGCATGAGATACCAACGTGCGGATCACCTGTTGGTATCTCATGCTGTGGAGCCATTGGAGTGGGGCATGATCCAAGCAGAGGGTGAAGGCCCACCCCTGCAGGTAGTACCGGAGAGTGAGGACCGCCCAGTTGATTGCGAGACACTCATTTCTACGGTGCTGTACTCCCTTATCGAGAGCTTACATCTAATGTACAGCACCGGGCGCTCCTCCTCCTCCTCATTCAGCACTTGCAAGAGTACGGCCCCCAGCCCACTGTCTGAAGCGTCCATCTGCAAGAAAAAAGGGAGAGCATGTAAAATCTGCCCCCCGCAAAGTGCGGCTTTAACCTGCGTGAACGCCTGTTGACACTGCTCTGCCCATTGGCCGTGCGGCCAGCCCCAGATCTCGGCGATGCGCTCGCAGAGATCTATGAATGCCTCGGGATCATCTGCCACCCCAACTTCTGAATTGTGGGCAGGGGCATGGGGGATGTAGTGTCCAGGGTCACGGCAGGGGCTTTCTCCTGTCTGAGGAGGCTCCGGAACACATACTGGTCCTCGGCTTGAGCTCTAAGGACCTCGAAGATCCAGCAGTCTTGATCTTATCAGAGCTTGAGGATCTCTGCCAACTGGGAGGACTTTATGGGGCGTACTTCCTCCAACTTCAATTCCTGGGTTTCAGCACCAGTGTGAAAGGGTCCACAACAGAATGAAGGAAGAAACAGGGAAAAGGGCTTCTCCTGGCACAGGTAAGATCTTTAATTGGCAACTTCAACACTTACAGCTTCATAAAACTCATTAGCTTCACAGGTACGTGGTTTCACAAACTTAATAGCTTCACAGATACTAACACTTGTAAACTCTTCAGCTTCACAGACACTATGGACTTCCTTGTGCCAGGCTCTCTCCTCCTTTCTGCTGGTGGAGTGGCTGCATATATGTCGCTCTCCCAATGCTCACTGGAATTAGAAACAGGTGTTAGACATAATCTAGCTCAAGTGCAAGCACCCTTACTGCTTTCTCTCTCTCCGGCCGGACGCTTGACCACGCCCCCGCTGCCACATATTTATATGTAATATGATGGTTAACAAATGTGCTATTTAATCATTTCTGAGGTAATTTACTCCATTGCTTCTCCCTCTGTGCTTTGTGGCAGAACAGATGCTAAAATTAAAGCTTGATAATGGTGTTAGCAACAGTAACTAAAGGTGTGTTCAATCTCTCTCTGTCACTGTGTGCTCGTGAGAAATGCAAAACAATATACAGAAAATTCTGTTCAAATAATGATTATAATATAATATTATTTGGAATGTACATTACCTGCCATGCGGTTGGAGATAACCACGATAGAAACAATAGTTTAAAATGTCTAGTAGTTTACATTAAGAGCACCCTGTAACTGCTTAACGGTCTCATAATATGGTCTTTCAGTGCATGGATATGATACAGAAACTCAAAGAATCTTTTAGATCCAAGAAAAATAAACTCACCTCCGTTGAGAAGCAGAATATTTTTGGTGCCCTTAATTCGGTGGCACTGGACCCACTCCGCAGTTCCTTTCGGTAGTTTAGAGACTAATTGTGTCTGTACCACGAGATCGAGTTGGGTCTCCCCAGTCAGCAGCGGTAGAATATACCTTAATACGTGCAAACAGGACCAGATTTGTTATCAGTTTGTTAATTTCATTGAATCAAATAAAAAGGAGGATTCACTGGTTCATTTGACTCATCACATAATAGCATTTTTTGTAGCACATTTTGTAGTAATAAGCATCTATACAGGTATTTAATGATATGTTTTTATTTCAATTATACAAATTTGTGTTTTTTTTTTTTTTTATTAAGTAGTTGTATTTAGTTCAAATTAGTCTTTTTAAGTTTTTAAGGATGCTATCACCCTAATTGAGATCCTTATTGTTTTTGTGCAAGATAAATACTGCTGGGTTTTAAAGTAATAAATGGTCAGCTATTTTTTATTAGTAACTTGTAGTGTAGCTAACTGCTCTATAAATGGGTTCTTAACTGTAGTTTTACTACTTTAAATTGTAGCTTGTATTTTTGCAATCTACCGTTTCAAAGTATCTTCCCCCAAAACTGGGATATTTGTAATAACTAACCAGCCATTACAACCACTGTTAGTGTATGTATGTGAGTGTATTGTATGGAATTTAGCTGCTGAGGGCAGCCCTGAGGAGTTGAGAGGAGTGGGAAATGAATGAATGTGCTGCCCGATGGGAGTTTCATCCATAAGCTCCCCAAAGCGCCAAAACAGACGTGATTTAGCACCTTTTACCTTCCCTTACTCCCCTCCACAGGCCACTGCATTCATCCTACTGTCACCAGCCTGCTTCGTTAGCACTGTGTGTGTGTGTGTGTGTGTGTGTGTGTGTGTGTGTGTGTGTGTGTGTGTGTGTGTGTGTGTGTGTGTGTGTGTGTGTTTGAGAAAGCAAATTGTGACAGTGTGTTAGATGCAGTGACAACTTAATAAAAGAATATGCATAAAACATATTTACCAGAATAGCTCAGAGGCTAATAGGGTGTCTGCTTCATAGCTGCACACCCTATGACAGACTGTTGATTGTTTAAAAATAAAATGAATGAAAAAGGATAAGAAATAAGATAGTTACAAGCAACTCATAATTTAAAATAGTTCAAATATAAGTAAGCTACCCTTATGAGAAAAGTAGTTACCTAAACTACAAGATACTATCAAAAAGTAGTGCAATACAAACGGGGGCAGATTATAACTAGCAAGGGTCCTGGGGCCAATTTAATTGTAAGGCCCCACCGGTCCAATTATCTAGTTGAGATCCACGCAAAATACATTTTCATTGATTTAATTACCTTTAAATAAAAGTTAAGTAATTTAAAGAACTTTATAGATTGTAGTAAAGAAACCACTCAACTGTTCTTAAAGAGGCAGTACCATTTTAACGTTTGTTATACATAAAGCAAACTCAATGTACTGTAAATACTTGTAAATACTACAATTATGCCTACAAAAAAACTAAAACAAGAATGTGACAAAATGTGTATTAAATGTGTACATGTGCATATATTTAAAGGGGACAATAATACATTATAAAATATTTTAACTTCATCAAACATTTTAAATATTTAACAAATAGTCACCTACATCATCTATGCATGGGTTGGTTAAACTTTGCAAAGAGTTTACGCAGTTCTGGCTCACGCTGCCATATCTTTTCTAAATCATCTGATTTAAACACAAGCCCTTAAATCTGCTGTAAAATGCTCTTTCTTTCTTTCTTTCTTTCTTTCTTTCTTTCTTTCTTCCTTTCTTTCTCTTACTGTAACACCTGTAAACATTTCTAAGTTGAAGCATTTAAAAGTATTTTAAACTTTCAGACAAGGTTTTGTCAAACCAACATTATCAAACATTTGTACCACATAAAATACAAAAATCAATGTCTACTTTTCCCCAACCACCTAAGCCCAGTTATTTTTTTGTAATAATTTTTTTCCTCGATAGCACTTTCCAAGCTTAAAGCTCAACCTTATAAAAACCTAACATATGAAATAATTTTTATTATTTTTTTTTAAACCTATTTAAAATTATTCTTCTATAATAATAATGAAACTGTAAGCAAGCACATGTTGCTTTAATTCAATAAATGCTCATTTTGAAATATCAGTAACAATACAAGCGTTATTGTTAAATCAAAAAGACGTGTGCATCATAATATAAAGTAAGCCATTTTTTCAATTATAGTACAAGGTCTTCTACTTTCAGAGGAGCATGGAAACTTTCACCAGGGTTAGGGTTAGGCATCTGGTGCACTGCATTCAACCAGGTTTTTGATCATGTTGATGATGTAGAGCATTTAGAACGTCATGTATCAAATATGATGCACGCGGCATTATAGGGTTAAAAAGTGACTAAATGTTTTTTATTAGAAACAAGAAGGCAAAAGGGTCATATAAGATGGCTAAGGACCCTCATAGTCACAGGGGGGCTTTTAGAAGCTGTGGGGCCCACATATTCAAGCGTATATAAACATTTGTTTTCAAAGTTGATGGGTTGCGAGACCTTGCAGCTCAGTAATCAAGGACCCCTGGCTACTGGCCCGATTGGCCCAGTCCATAATACACCTATGACTACAAACTGTTTGAACTAACTATTTCACTATAATGAATCTGACTTTCCAAAACTACTAGTTTACATGTTAGAGAGAGGTTTAGTCAAGTGTGTTTTGATTATTGATTGAGCTTCAGTTCAGCTTTGAGTTGTCTGTGCAATAAAAACAACACTGTGGCATTTTATTATACTACATCACTATTGGTTGGATAATGTAGCTCGTTACTGAAAAAGTAACTGTTACTCTACTGAAAAATGCAGTGTGGCTACTTTTCGTTAGTTGTATAGGGGACTATGGGTTTATGTTCATGAGAAAGAAAAGTGACTGGATAGAAAATTCAAAACAAAGAGATATAGAAGAGTGTGGGTGAAAGTGAGAGGAGCAGGTGGATTTTGTCAAAGTGGTTATTTCAGTTCAGCATTATAAGTCTCTCAAGCACTCAATCTTTCGTATGAGGTCACAGCATACAGCTGTTCTAAGACATTAAACTTTACAGTGGTTTTCAGGGAACATGTGGTTTCTGTACAAACACATGTTTCCATCACAGCAGAGGCATTATGCTTTCACGCTTCTAGAATGTATAATCATCTTTATAGTATGTTTACCTTTAGTCATAATTCCTAGATTAATATTACATTATAATTTGAGTAATTTGTAGGTTCTATAAGGAAGCTTATCACTAAGCTTGTTTTTACACTTGATTTGATTGCTTGGTCCGAATCCAAGTTGGATTCCACCTCTTTTGCCTTTTAACATTGTATTATTTGGGTCCAAAATGGATTTATGGGAGTTACGAAAATGTTCAGAGTTGTGAAAGAAACAGGCAACAAACATTTGAGTGCGTTCTTGGGTGGGATGACGAGGTCTGCAAGGCCTCTAGAAACTGCAACGCGAGTGGAAGGTGAGTGGCGTTAGCTAGTTAGTGCTTGTTAACATCTCCATTTCTTGAGCCCTGCATGCTTGATTTCCATTGGCTGCTCACCTAATGACTTCATATTCATGAAACATCCCACACTGAGATTTCCTCAATAGTTGTGAATTGTCTGAACGGTGTCTTGCTCCCGTAAAACGCTTAGGGATTACAACGGTCTCCAAGTGTGTCTGTATGTGTGCGCATGTCTTTGGAGTGCAGTGGCCTGGAAAATTCAACGGCTAAAGTCTGGTGGAAGTTCCAAAATGGCTAAAAATACTTACATCACCTTTAAGGGCCATTGGACCGAATGGTCCTGATGATGTTGAGGATGTTTGAGTAGCATTTCCATTTGAGCACGGTTTGGTAGAATACAATTACAGACCGTTCAGATATCTCAACATGGTCCTTGCTCAACCATACTGGTGGTACCTCTTTAGTGACGTAGTGACACAAGGTTGGTCACTTGCTCAATCAGTCCATTCTAATCCTGATTTCGTAGCACCACAGTGGAAGAAGAAACTGTAACCATGCAAATGAGCCTGGATCGATAGATAATGACACGGTTACGACACGGAACCATTCGGTCTGATGGTGGTAAGGCAGATATTTATATACTCAGACTAGATGGAATCATAAAGTGATTTCCCGCTATCAGGCCGAATGTTGCTGAGCGTGGTAAGGAACGCTATCTCACTCCGTAGTGAGTGGATCTTGTTTCTGTGGCGCCTGGGAGACTCAGTGTTTGTCTCCACTCCATCTTCTTGCTCATCTCTTCTTTTTACTGTCTTTTCACTTTCCCTTTCTTCTTAGATGCATTTTAATATTCCTGCTTTAGAACTTGAATCATCGAGGCTTCATCTACAGTATATGTAATCTATTTTATGTTTGCATCATGGTTCTGTATATCAGCATGCTGTCTTTCTATTTCTGTTTGTGCATACATGTGCAATGCCATTGATCTTCATGTATCGGACGCTCTGAAATTATACATTTCAAAATTACACATCCCACATTTTGTGAGTCACATAAGTGTTTGTGTGTACGTGTTCTATCATGTGTGCTGTGCCCCTCGCTTTGGGTATGGATTTCATTTTAAAGCCCATATCTGCTGGGAGCGACAAATCATGGCAATTTGGCTGATCCGGACGAGGTTACGCTATGCATTATTAATCAGTCAGGTCATTAGTGCTCCAGTAGCACACCCAGAAAGCAGAAAGGAGATCTTATTTCAATAGCCTAGTGCCAGGGCTCCTTAGCTTAGCGCTGGCTTTAGCAGCAGGGTTTAGATGTAGATCTGGGGCCAAAAAGTGGTTAATCCTCGATGGTCAGCTGCCAGCAGGGGCGAAGCTGGAGGTTAGGGTTAAAGCAGGGTATAGTGACTCACTATGTTAGTGCTTCATGTGTGTTTACATGTGTGTGCCCTCAGGAATTTGTGTATACTGACAGACTGTGAATTGCAAGGGTCGGTTTTCATATAAGGATTGGGTTAATAACACAAATCAACGGTTTTGCCGAAGGAACAAGTAAAGAGCTTGTAATTAGCACATTTACAAACTTCTGGAGGCCAAAGATGCCACCATGAACACTACTAAACTTATCTTAAACCATTTGTGGTTAGCTGGTCTACTAGCCTGGCCAAGTTTTTAAGAGGCAAGACCAGCTGGCTGAAAGGCTAAGCACTAGCTTGGCAAGGCTAGGAGACCAGTCAATAAACCAGTTGAAGATTAGCTTGCCCAGGCTGGGGAACCAGCTAAGCCATTTTAAACAGCTAAGACAAGCAAACAACCTTTTCTCTATGAAATTAGCAGCTTTTAACCGCTTTAGCTACCATTCTAGGCTGAATTGCTTTCTTACCAGAAGACTGAACTAGTCACATTCAACAACTTTTACGGATGAAAGATGTTTAGTAATGTATACACAGATTTATTTTGCATTTCCACACATATATGATGTATCACACATATATACTTAAGAGTGAATCTCTTTTTCCTTAATTTTCATAAATTTTAGTATGTTAAAGCATGTCCGTAATCTGTTTGCACTGAATGTGTCAGGTTAGAGCTGGCCACCAGTGAGCAGTACCACTGTTTCAAAATCATGTCTTTAATTTGAGTTTGCTCTGTATTGTAATTGGCTACATGCCGCTCCACTGACCCCAGGTCAGCTGCTCACCGTCAGGAGTCACAGAGCAGACAGGATTACGGCTGAACACAGGCTCTCTGTTTGATGGTACCCTGGAGGGCCAATTAGTCTGTGTTTAAACAGCCATATTGATTGATCCAAGATCAGTGTAGGAGCGCAAAGAAAGGTCATTGAGTCCGTTGGTGCCGGTTTGGATTTGCAGAATTTCACTGATCCAAGGATTGGGTGGATTTTGCTGAGTTTGTAGAAGTATCTGAGTGATTTCACAAAGAAGAAACACTCACACATGCATATCATTTCTCAGATGTTGTCGGAGGTATGGTAGCAGGATGATGGTGGGAGGTAGACATGAGCACGTTGGCAGTGAATTTTGCTGAGTTGGAGATGTGTGTGTGTGTGTGTGTGTGTGTGTGTGTGTGTGTGTGTGTGTATAATGGCTGTAGTTAGGGACTAGATTAATATGCAGTGTAGACAGAGTGACAGAGGTGCATGTGTCATCAGAGCTGTATTGTTTAATAGGGGCCTCTATAATATTTCCATATATATTTCCAAACAATCCAACCAAGCCAACAACCATACACTACAGTCACTCAGCAGAAAGTAAGGCAGAATGAGGGTTTAAAGGTATTTCTGTACTAATATTCTTCTCACTCAAGGTTGTGCTGTACTCTGTAAAGCAAATCATGTGAAAGATGTGTTGTCACATACCCTTCATTTACCCTTCATTTATTTTTTTATGATTTAGGTTTGTTTATTTGTTAGTTAGTTTGTTCATTTGTTTCTTTGTTTTTTGTTTCCTTGTTAGTTTGTTTCTTTTGTTAATTTGCCTTCATTCTTTCGTTTGTCTTTTCTTATTTTCTTTCATTTATTACAGGGTCCGTCAACCTGGTGTGCCACCATTGGCATGCAGAGAGGTAATCACTGGAGAGAGGAGTATTTTATTTATATGAAGTCTCTCTCACCTGCATGACAATCTACCTCTTGATGTAGTCTTTCTTCATAATCTAGCTTGTTTGTTTGGAGTGTTTTGTTTAGTTAAGAGATAAATGGGTTGTATATCACTATTAAAGTATAAAGAAGGATACATATCATTAGCGCTTCACGAACTGCTGATATCGCAGTGCACTGCAGCAGCTTATTTTACTTTCTTGAGCCTTCGCAGGTACACAAGTGCGCTTTGCATCCATCACATTTAGATTATGACAGTCAATATTTTCTTGTTTTATTTGTTCCTTTTTCCTTTTCAGAACACCTGATGTAAATAAGAAGATTCCACAATTAATGTATGAGATTGTCAACCCAGGCGTCTGATTCAAAATCTAAATTAACCTGAAAATAATCTCAAGTTTCAGAATTTTGTCAATTTTAGGATGAAATGTTATGACATAAAAAAGTTCGCTTGGCACAGTGATTAACAAGGAAAATAAATACAATTTCACTTGATGTCAAGAAGCTTGCAACCCCTGGTTTATTAGCTTTCATTTTTTCTTTAGTTCCTTTTCATTTGTTAGTTTGACCATGACAAGGACTAAATGATGACTGATTACCATTAACCACTCGTGTGGCACACAATCACCTTGCATCAATATAGCTGCAAAACAGACCATAATAAGAACACTGCATATGCACAAGTTAAAAAAAAAATCTGCTTAGATATTCATCCATCAACATGACTAAATTCATCTACTTTTTAGCTATGCTATGCAGTCAGGTCCTTGAGAAAACCCATTGTGTATTGTTTATTGCAGCTAGCACAACCTAATAAGAAATTTGTTTGGCTGCATCCCAAAATGCATACTATCCATGCTATGTTGTATAGGAGATTAAAATTAGTGTATTCCAATTCACAATACATTGAAAATATTAAGCTAAAGGTGCCTGGATGGTATAATATTTCTGGTTTAATAGTATGAATTTCTGCATGATTTTCGGGCTAATATTGCCAACAAGCTTTTTTGAATTTTTCACATGAGAAATGAGTTTTTAAAGGAATATTCCAGGTTCAATACAACACAATCAGAATCATTTTATTGCCAAGTGTTCACACGTACTCAAATTATTTGTAATTAATTTTTTTGGGTGATAGGAAAAGTTCACACAAAACTTTACTGTGAGACACAGAATATAAAATATTAAACAAGATAAGAGTATATAAGATATAAGAGCCTCGATCAACTGAACGAACAATTAGACGATTGAATTGGTTGTATAATCAATAGTTTATTTGATCATTCGTTTGTTTTTTGCTTTCATTCTTCAGCTCATCTTTCTTGCTTTATTTTGTTCATTAGCTTTCATTCGTTAATTTCTTTCTCTTTCTTGATTTCTTTTGTTTGCACATTTTCTTTCTTTCTTTTTTCTTTCATTTGTCTTATACTGTCTATATACTTATACAGTTCCATTCGTACTCACGGTGTGTCCTTGCTGACATTTTCTCATCCATCCATCCATCTTCAACCGCTTATCCGAAGTCGGATTTTCTCACTATACATCATAATCCTGTCTGTCATTTCGCTGGCATTTCACTGAGCCTCTGGAGATCAGACAATCTCACTAACACTATCACACTTAACCAACCAAACACACACACACACTCACACGTTGGTATATGTTGTTTACGAGGCCTCTCCATAGACAATGATTTTTATACTGTACAAACTATATATTCTATCCCCTAACCCTAAACCTACCCCTATACCTAACCCTCTCAGAAATCTTTTGATATTTGTACATTTTCAAAAAAACAATGTTTAATATGCTTTTAAGCTCTTTGAATTACGGGTACACTAGAGATGTCCTCATAAACCACCTTTATAGCATAATAGCCTCATAACTACTGGTGTATAACCTAAACAAAATGTCCTCTTAAACCACCAAAACCAAAACACAGCTCCATGGCTATAAAGGACAGATTTAAGATGATGAATAGTTTGGTAACATTTACCTCTGCACTTTTCGAGATGTTTCGTGGGATTTTGAATGACCACCGAGTGTCAGGATCTCGATTTAACATCTCATCAGATGGTGCCTTTTTACAGTATAGTGTCCCCATCACTATACTGGGCCATTAGGACCTACACAGTCCACAGGGTGAGCACCCCCTGCTGGACTCCCTAATACCTCTTCCAGCAGCAAGCTTAGTTTCCCCAGGAGGTCTCGCATCCAGGTACTGACCAGGCTCAACCCTGCTACGCTCCAGTAGGCAACAAGTCTTGAGCTACAGGGTGATATGGGTAATGGCAGAATCGTTCACCCAATAGCCTCGACTTTCAGATTCATTTACCACCATATAAATAATGACTTCATCAATAGCCCAAGGACTACAGAGTGGCAGTGTTCATCAACACTGTTAACCATTAACCACTCGTGTGGCACACAATCACCTTGCATCAATATAGCTGCAAAACAGGCCATAATAAGAACACTGCATATGCACAAGTTAGATATTCATCCATCAACATGACTAAATTAATCTACTTTTTAGCTATGCTATGCAGTCAGGTCCTTGAGAAAACCCATTGTGTATTGTTTATTGCAGCTAGCACAACCTAATAAGAAATTTGTTTGGCTGCATCCCAAAATGCATACTATCCATGCTATGTTGTATAGGAGATTAAAATTAGTGTATTCCAATTCACAATACATTGAAAATATTAAGCTAAAGGTGCCTGGATGGTATAATATTTCTGGTTTAATAGTATGAATTTCTGCATGATTTTCGGGCTAATATTGCCAACAAGCTTTTTTCACATGAGAAATGAGTTTTTAAAGGAATATTCCAGGTTCAATACAACACAATCAGAATCATTTTATTGCCAAGTGTTCACACGTACTCAAATTATCTGTAATTAATTTTTTTGGGTGATAGGAAAAGTTCACACAAAACTTTACTGTGAGACACAGAATATAAAATATTAAACAAGATAAGAGTATAAATAGACATACAAATAATAGGACATATAACAAAATGACATCTTTGCACGTGCAAGTGGTAATGTAATGCAAGGTAGGGGTATGTACATTTATTGAATGAAATATGTGAATTTACATATGTACATGAAATGTGTAAAAACTGTTCTTGTGCCTGGTTGTCCTGGCGCTGAGTGCTCTGTAGCGCTGGCCAGAGGGCAACAGTGCAAGGAGGGAGTGGGCAGGGTGTGTGGGGTCCAGATTGATTCTACCTGCATGTTTCCTCACTCTGGAGACATACAGGTCTTGGAGGGTGGGCAGGGGGGCACCAATAATCCTCTCAGCAGTCCTGACTGTCCGTTGTAGTTTCCTTCTGTCTGATTTGATGGCTGAACCAAACCAGACAGTTATAGATGTACACATGACAGACACAATTCTGGCTGAGTAGGACTGCATCAGCAGCTCCTGTGGCTGGTTAAACTTCCTCAGCTGGTGAAGGAAGTACAACCTCTGCTAAGTCTATGTGGGTGTCCCACTTCAGGTCCTGAGAGATGATAGATCAAAGAAACCTGAATGACTCCACTGCTGCCACAGTGCTGTTCAGGATGTTTGGTGGGGTTGGGGGGTGGGTGTATTTCAGGGGGATTTCTCCTGTCCACTATCATCTGCACTGCTTTCATTGTGTTCAGCTCAAGGTTGTTGTGTCCAGCTGTTCAACCTCCCGTCTCTATATGCAGACTCGTAACCTTTGCAGATGAGGCTGATGAGAAGCTAGACAGTGCGGGTCCTTTGCAGTGAAATCATTCGTGTACAGGGAGAAGAGCAGTGGAGAGAGAACGCATTTCTGAGGAGCACCAGTGCTAACAGCAAGGGTCCTGGATGTGAGTTTACCCAGTCTCACTAGCTGCTGCCTATCTGTCAGAAAGCTAGTGATCCATCGACAGATTGGGGTGGGCAGAGAGAGCTGGGTCAGTTTGGTTGAGAGAAAATCAGGCATGGTGGCATTGAAGGCTGAACTAAAGTCCACAAATAAGATCCTTGCATTAGTCCCAGGTCTGTCAAGGTGTTCCAGGATATAATGCAGTTCCATATTGACAGCATCAGCCACAGACCTGTTTGCTCAGTAAGCAAATTGGGGTCCAGTGACGTCTTTTCAGGTAGGCCAAAACCAGTCTCTCAAACAACTTCATGACTACAGATGTGAGAGCGAAAGGTCTGGGTTTTTTTTTGGGGGGACCGGAAAGATGGTGAAGTTTTGAAGCAGTAGGGAACTTCACACTGCTCCAGCATTCTATTGAAGATCTGTGTGAAGATGGGGCCATGCTTGTGGCAGGATGTAAACACACCAGAATGAATGAGGAAAACTCCCGCGGCAAGTAGAAAGGCTTACAGTTGATGAAGAGTGCTTCTAAATTATGACAGCACATCTTCCTCAGCACTATTACATCTGTACACCAACTTTTGTTGATGTAAAAGCATGTTCCACCACCTCTCGTTACAGCTGGAAGCCTGGCAGGTTAAACGCACTTTCTGGGATGCTTCATTCAGCCAGGTTTCCATGAAACACAGAGCAGCTGAGTTAGAAAATTCCTTATTTGTTTGAGTGAACAGAAGCAGTTCATTCATTTTGTTGGCGAGGGTGCGGACATAGACAGCAATTGTGGCATAAAGTTTAAAAAACAAAAAATTATTTCGACTCGTCCCATAAAATTATAATATTTATTAACAAATGGTTCTACGGTATCAAGATGCAATTATATATATATATATATATATATATATATATATATATATATATATATATATATATATATATATATTGTTGTATGTCCCAATATTGGTATACTCGATAGTATGAACTTTTCCATAACCAGTGAAGTACATAATTTTAGTGAATAGTTCATCTGGATGTAGCCGTTCCACTTCATGACTTCCTCACTAGCAGCTTCTTCAGCTCTCTGTATAATCTTGTTATGATATACTTTATAATTTTGCTCCCAGTGGCTCAGCAAATTATTAACCTGTTTGACTACAAATCAGTGTCTAAATATTGTTAGGCAATTAGCTTTGGCTAGTTAGATGTCCTTGTTTTTCCTAGAGTTAACATGAGGTGAGGACGAAAGGGAGAATATAGTCCCAGTGAGCACAGCAGCACAGACAAGATCTAAGGCAGGGAAGAACGCTGTTTGGGTTTGTGGGGCGTGCTTTAGTCTATGAGCTTCTGTTTCTGTCATGACAGAATGAATAATTAAATGTCTTATTAAGTGTGATGGGTCTGTCTGCATGCAAGGGATGAGTAGATTTTGTCTTAGGAGAGAAAAGGAGAAGTAAGTGATGGTTTTACATATCAAGACAACAGGGATTTGTGACACATTTCTGGATTATGGTACCTAATGGAGAAGTGTGTAATTTCTGCACAACTTGTTTCACCAAACAGAATTGCAAAAATAATGATTGTTTTCATAAAGGTTTCCTGAATGCTCCCCCAGTCTGCCATTGGTCAGGCAAAGAGATAGCCCCACCCCAAATCATGCTATTGGTTGAGCCAGTTGATATATGGGGTTGCTCAAACAGTGTAATGTTTTGAAAGCTCCATAGTGTTACAATTTTGTAGAGGTCTGCAATCTGACCCGGGCTCGACGGGACACAGATGGGGTTCAGGTATGTTGTTCAAGTAGGACTTTGGTTTCGGGTCGACTTTGGGTTTGTAATCAATGACAAAATAAACAAGCCTACCGAACTTGTTTTGCCACCTGCTTCACTCACAGACAAATGTGAATGGATGAGATAGGGCCATTCACACAGAAAATGTTTTTGTGTCTGCTATGTTTTTCCTTTGTTTTCCTGTGTAAAAGCCTGCTGGATGCTGCGTCTTTGGCCCTTGCACTGCATCTTGCTGTTTCTTTAGCATCCCATGCAGAACCAGCAAATTTTTAGACGTGTCATGTTAAAACAAACTTTCAGAAATGCATCTCGAGACACCTGTGTTGTTTCACTTGTTGCACTGTGTCCAGTGCTGGGTAGATTAATTCTGAATTGTAATCGGTTACTGATTAAAAATTACATTACAAAATTTGCAATCAGTAACGTAATCTTGTAGATTATATTTTAGGAGTAATTTAATCCTATGTCTTTTGGATTACTTTTGGATTACTTCCAATTTAACTGTTTTATTTGATATCACTTGCATTTGAGTAGGATAATCTTGTACAATTTTTATATAAAAATACAAAGAGCTAGGAAAATACATTCCATTCTTTATTGCTGTCAAAAAGAGCCTCACAAAAATAGCTCCTATGAAATTGTTTAAAAGTGCATGTAATGTTTACATTGAGACATCAGGTTCATTTTAAATGCATAAAACAATTGCAAATTTATGAACATTAATGGACATTAAACCAACATGAAAATGAATGAAAATAAATGATCATAAAATCAATAACATGCATAATTATTGCATGACTGTTTTAGAAATGTGTGAATATGCGCATATGCGTAAGACCGCAAGTGCTGCACGTGTAGGTTTGGACCAGGTTTGGACTCTTCGACTCACCATATAATAATGTAGAGTGCAACTTGAACAGTAGGTGGGGATATTTGGACACCTGCTACTATTGGTGGGTCAAACTGTGCCAAGTGTTGATAAGCCCCAGCGAGCCCAAAAAAAGCAGACTGAAAACTGAAAATAAGCCCAATAAATTGAAACCCGTGACCGCGCATATTTTTTGAAGAAAAAAAACAGCCAAAGGTTGCAAAAAAATTTTGGGATTTTACCATGCTATCAGGTCTGTGTGCAATTTCGCAAAATTCCACATCTCCCTCCTTTCTGAAAACACTCGAAGAGTTACCGAATGTATATGATATCTAGGCTGATTTAGAGTGAAAATTTGAATTACGGTGATCCAAAAATTATGAACAATTTACTGTTGTTGCCTAAATAACATGTAATCATGTAAATGGGTTCGGGCTACATTTTAAGGCCCGTGCAGACCTCTAGACTTTTGGGGTCAATAAGATATAATAATTGCTTGTAGTTGTCACTTTTGGGATACAAGCATAAAAAATTACACTTAAAGGGATAGTTCACACAAAAATCGAAATTCTGCCATAATTTACTCATGACAGCATTTTTGGGGTGAATATCCCTTTAAGCTTTAAATCCGAACGGAAAAGAAAAAGAACAAATGAAAAAGATCGACAAATGTGTGAATGTGTGTTCTCATTCAATGCCATACCGCCCTGAACATTCAAAGCTGTTTTTAAGTAAGCTTAGAGTGTGAAAGAAGTGATTTAATGAAATATACAGAAATAATAAGATGAAAGGCTCCTTGTGCTCCAGTTGGATTAATATTTCACACTTTTGTGATTGAAGAGAACATTGAGTGTGTTGTAATTAGTTTTCCACACAGCTCCTTGCAGTGGAGAGGAGAGGACTGTGTCAGTTCATTAAAACACACATACACACACACACATGCAGAGAGAGAAGAAGTGAGGGAACGTGATTGAGTTTGACAGCTGATGATGAGGGAGACACTGCTTCAACAGTCGGTCAGTAATGAAATCTCTTCACAGGATCTCATGACAGAGAGAGACCCAAAGAGAGAGACAGCAAGCCATATAAGGCTGTGCGGTCTAATCCATATTTCCATGCAGTGTGCATGAGGCATGTGTGTGTCGATTGATCTCATTCATATGCATACATTATGTGTATTTTTGTACAGTACGTTTGGAAAGAAAGACAATTAAAAAACATACAATATCAACATATATGCAGCATCTAAAACGTAAACCCTTTTACATAAAATAGAGATCTTTACGAATCCTCTTGGCGACTGATCAGAATAGGAATTGCCTGAATTAGTGGATTTTAAATCTGAATATGAATGAGATCATGTGATACTGAGAGAACCCCATACTTAATGAACACTGACTTTTAAGGACAGAAGTTTGACTTTCCTGGTCATAAATATAGCGCTCAAGTTTTCAGTGTTTTGCCAGCCTACAATTTTTTTACATTTTCCAAACTTTAAATAGCGTGATGGGAAAAACTTTCTTTTTTTTAAGACTTTCATATTGAAACGTGACTTGTTCTCACGTTGAACAGGGAGCTGCTTTGTTTGGTCTAAAGCAAGCCTGTAGTTCTACAGGTGCAAGTAGGTGCTCCAGCTCTGAACTGAATTTGGATGGAAGTCTGCATGTGGAATAGAAGATCTGTCATGGAAACCAGCTAATCTGTTAAAGGCATAGGGGAAACATTTATAATTTTTGAGTCAAGGTTTCTACTTCCTCTCATGGATGGATGGATGGATGGATGGATGGATAGATAGATAGAGTGTTAACAGACTACAGAAAGCTCAGCTAGAGCTTCCAACGAATAGGAATATGTAAGAAGCATTTTTTGGAAAGAATAAAAATAAGTTTGAAATCCAGTTGAAAAACAGGGAATTGGATTTCCGAAAGCACTTTCTAAGCAATTATCTATTTAAAATTCTGAATTATGTAACCTAGTAAATATAATGTTTTTTAATGTAGGTTATTTTGCAAAGGCCCCTTTACATGTGCCATTATCTTGCAGATAGCACTTAACCACATTAAAAGCCAGGAGTAAATGCAAGATGCATTGGTAACGGATTGTGATCAGTTCACTGAAACCGCATTTGGAGGTGGTCAGGAGTAGATTCTGACAGCTTTCAATGAAGTTGTAAATGTAGTTTATCCTGATACAAGTAATTATGTAATGAGATTGTGCTACAATTGTCTGTCACTGTGGCAGTGGGGCGTTGTCAAGTGCCTGTCTGGAGAGAGAGAGAAAGCAGTAAGGGCACTTACACCTGAGCTAAATTATGCCTAAAACCTCTCTATAATTCCAGTGAGAACGGGGAGAGTGGCATAAAAGCACCCACGCCACCAGCAGAGAGAGACTGACCTAGAGAGAGTCCAGACCTCGGACTCTGATACAATTTATTGTGAAGCTAACGTACTGTGTGGCAGAAACCCTGTTTATGTTTGAGGAGAATAAAAGAACCTGACCTGGGTTTAGAGAAACTCTGCGTCCTGTGCCTTCCTCAACTGTGTTCTTTACACTGGTGCCGAAAGCCAGGAACCGAAGTACACCACATGGAGCCCTCACAGTTGGCCGAGTTCCTCCAGTCCCTCGCCAGCTTGCAACAGACCAACCAACAATCCCTGCTTGAGCTATGCTAAGACCAGGATCATCGATTCTCTGAGATCCTGTTGGCTCAAGCAGAGGACCAGCATGCGATCCAGAGCCTCTTCTGCCAGGAGAGAGCCCCGGCCACGACCCCGGACAACCGCAGCCAACTGCACCCCCCCTCCCTCCACGCTCCTGAAGATGGGGCGGAAGACAATGCTGAGGCCTTCTTCGACTTGTTTGAGAGAACCGTGGAGATCTGGGGCTGGCTGCGTGGGAATGTTTCTAAAGTAGAGGGGCATATTATCTGGACACGAAACACGTGTTAATGCAGGTGTAATGTGTTACCAAAGAAATGTAGTGTTGTCTGAGTGTCCGGATGACTCCCTAGGTCTGTAAAAGATTTAAAAAGCTGCTCTATCTGATCATAGTGATGGAGAGAAGACTGGTAAGATAAAGAGAGGGAGTGATAAAAGTAAAAGTAGAATGCATACACACATCTCTGGCCCCTTGTCAAATCCCTCCAGTCTGGTTCCCACATCTCCACCCACACACATACACATGTTTCACTCATTCTCACCCTGCTCTCACCACACACACACACACACATATAGATTCAACCACCATTGTGGGCGGTTGTCCTTTTAAGCACACATCTCACAAGTGATTGACTGCTCCTTTGGTGATGTAATCCATGTTCCCATTGCTGCCATAGGCTTTGAGAGAAAAAAGTTAGAAAGAATGAGCCTCACTAAGCATCATATGATTAAAAGCTCAAGAATTAAAGATACTCAAGAGTTTGATCCAAGGCCATAACCAATAAACAAAATATTTTCTAGCACAGATTCCCCTAAAAAGTAAACTCTGGTTATTTGTTTGACCTGTCCATCAGATGGCCTCTTCTTGTTTAAGTTCTAGGCCAGAATGAGCTACAATGTGCACCAGACTTTATGCTGATAATCATAATTTTGGCCCTGAAGACTGGACAAACCTTAACTCAGCTTCCATGAGACCTTAGAAGAGGACACACCATATGTACACTAAATTACTGTATCCTCTTTTCTGGGACCTGAAAGTTCATGGATGTGAGGGAGTGTGAGAACAAGGGGAGAGCCAGGGCAAGATGTCAGAGTGGAGGGTACTTTGATTCTTTCAGGCATCTGGTGTGGGAGCCCATGTCTTCATGAGCCCTTGGCAAAGGGCATCTGTCATGTCCTATCAAAGAGAGATAGAGCAAGAAACATAATCGATTGAGAAGTTGTCAGATTTTGTGTGTGTGTGGGTTAGAGAAAGCCTGAGGAATGTGTTTACTGAGACGTCTTTTTTTTACATCAGGACTTTGGTCTCGCCATGGGCTTCTTTTGTCTTTGATCCGTACTAACAGATTCTCTTCAAAAGAAAGCAAAAGGGAGAAAAACTAGTATGTTCTTAGGGGATAAAGAGAGCAACAGTTTTTTTTGCTTTCTCTAGTGTCACATGTTCATGTGGGCACTCGTGGGTATGCCATGCACGTGTGATATGTGTGTATGTGTAGACTTAGGTGTATGCTCTCAGACGTTTGAGGCTAGGTTAATGGGGACCTCTCATAGACGTAATGGTTTTTATACTGATATATTTTTATTTACTAAAACAAAATGTTTGGTAAGTCACATAAAAGAGTAATCGACTACAAAATCCAACTACTTCCCTACATTTTTTTATCAGATTACTTTACTTATTTTTGTTTTTCAGCTCTACGTATTCAAAATAATGTCTACATTTCCTCCGTTTATTTTCGCCGTCCCTTCATTTGTCATAAACACACAAACCGATGTACATATGAACATAATTCATACTTTAAAGGTATTCTACACAAATAGTATTATTTTTAGAATATGCATAATCCAAGTGATGTACTGAAAAGTAATTATTGTACATCACCAAGTGATGTACTTTATTGAATGTCAGTGACTGTAATACGGTTACAGTAACTACAGATTACACTCAACACTGACTGTACGCTATCCCTAACCTTCCACTAAACCTCACCCTCACACAAAACTGTTGACATTATTAGATTTCGTCTGACATTATTAGATTTTTTTAGATTATCATGCCAAAACATCATGATGTTTTATAATCTAAAAGTTGTTTTCAACATTCATACATAATAAAATTGAAAAAAAAAAACTTTCTAAGCATAAAATTAATGATTAAATCACTAAATAAATTTATAAGTGTCCTTTACATTTCATTTTAGAACTAGTTTGCATTCATTTTCATTAAGCCTCATCATTGGGTTGATTTTTCATTTAAGCATAAGCTTTGTGTTGCGAGGAAACAGGGAGAACACTTGTGTGCGCATAATTGACACTCGCAATTCATAATATTAGGTTGCTAATCACATCTGACTTCCGGAAAAAGGGAATAACCAATTATATTTGAGGTTACAATCAAAACAGCATGAGCCTGCCACACGGAAATTTAAAGGTGTACGCATGAGCAAAGGCAGAATAATTTTTTGGGTTATTCCCTTTTTCCAGAAGTCAGTTTTGATTGGCTGCCTGTTATAACAAAGAACCATAGCAAACTCATGTGTTCTTCGTGAGAGACATGGCTTTATCAACGAACCCTGGAGTGTCAATAATGCGTGTGAGGGTTTAAAATGTGCACGCGAGTTCTTCCTGTTTCCTTTACCTACCAATAACTGTTAAAGATTACTGTTATTAATATGCCACCATACATTTACAACATTTATTTCAACTAGCATAGTGTCCTTTCATTTTCTTTATGGGTTAAAATTAACATTTAACATTAACATTAACATTTTGGGAGTCAACTTTGTCTGCTGTTGTTAACTGTTATTGTACAAAGCTCTGTCATAGTTCCAGCGTGAAACAGCATGCCCAACTCACTAAACAGAAGAAACAGCGGTGATGCCTACTGTCGATAAGTGATGTGATCATAACCATAACCCTGAAAATGAAGATGAAAAGACACAAAGTTGTGCTTCAATAAAAAGATAACCCAATTAGGATGCAAACTACTTTTAAAATGAAATATATGGCACATATATTGATGACTAATATAATCAATTTATTGCTTAACAATATACATGTGTTTAATTATATTTTTAAGGAATATTCCAGGTTAAATACAAGTTACAAGTACAAAAACAAAATGTTTGTACAGACATACACTTGCAATGGACTTGAAGTATATGGGACAACCATTTGAATAGTGCTGTCAACACGTTTTTATTTTATTATTATTATTTTAGAAATTGAGGAACAAGCCAAATTTGTTTTCTGCAATAATCGACAACATGTCACTTTCAATAGAGCTTAACATTTAGCTAAATACCCTGTAAATGTATTTTGATATTTTGATATTTCTGTTTACAAGCACTGCTGAAGTTTTCCCACCCCTGCTATGTTATTAGCACAGCTTGAAGTGAAATGTGTGTTTGTATGTGAAAACGTGTCATATCTGAGGCATGTCCTGCAGTCAGAGCTTTTCACATCCTTGTTCACTGGGAAAACACACTTACACTGATTAATAATGTGTGACAGAGACTTAACACATCCCACTGTGTTTCAATGCTCAGACATACCAAAGTCCCTTTCAAGGCAAGTCAGTCCACTCAGCGACCATTTTGGGAACGGTCCTGGGCAGCAATTTTCTATGGATAAAAGCGGTGTTAATATATAGCTCCTATCTATTTTAATGGGGAAAGATGTGAATCTCCAAAATGGATGGTCAAAATTACAATCAAATTACATACACAGATGAGCCAAAACATTATGGCTACTCAAATGTGAAGCAAATAACATTGATCATCTCCTAACAAGTCCACAGGTCTTGGTAGAGTAGATGGTAAGCGAACAATCTTTTCTCATAGTCAAAGTGTTGAATGCTGGAAAAATGAGCTGGAGTAAAGAACTGAGCTACTTTGACAAGGGCCAAATTGTTATGGCCAGATTAAAGTGTCAGAGAATCTCTGAAACTACAAGGTTTGTGGGGTGCTACCAGTCAGCAGTGGTGAGTACCTACTGTCAGTGGTCTTAAGAGGGACAAACCACAAACCAGCGACAGGGTATTGGGCACCCAAGGCTCATCGATATGTTAGGGCATCGAAAGCTATTCCATCTGGTCCAAACTGACAGAAGGTCTACTGTGGCAAAAGTAACAGAAAATTGTAATGATGGTTACGTGAGGAATGTGTCACAACACTGTGCATCGCACCTTGCATCATATGGGGCTGATTAGCCGCAGACCAGTCAGAGTACTCGTATTGACCCCTCTCGACTGTCGAAAGCGCCTAAAATGGGCATGCAAGCATCAGAACTGGACCTTGGAGCAGTGGAAGAAAGTTGCCAAGTCTGATGAGTCCTGGTCGTGTACATGTGCAGCATTTACCTGGGGAAATGATGGCACCGGGATGCACTGTGGGAAGATGACAAGCCGGTTGAGGGAGTGTGATACGCTGGTCAATATTCTGCTGGGAAACCCTGGTCTGGCAATTCATGTGGGCATCAATTGACATGTTACCTACCTAAACATTGTTGTTGACCAAATACACCCCTTCATGGCAATGGTATTCCCTGATGGCAGTGGCCTCTTTCAGCAGAACAGCGCCCTACCACACTGCACACATTGTTCCGGAATGGTTTGAGGATCATGATGAAGAATTCAAGGTGTTTCTCTGGCCTTCAAATTCCCCAGCTCTTGGTACACTTGAGCGTCTTTGGGATGCGCTGGACCAACAAGTCTGATCCACCACCTCGTGACTTACAGGACTTCAAGGATCTGCTGCTAATGTCTTGGTGCCAGACACCACAGGACACCTTCAGGGGTCTTGTAGAGTCCAGGTCTCGGCGGGTTGGTGCTGTTTTTGCGGCACACGGAGGACCAACATCATATTAGGCGTCATGATATTTTGGCTCATCCCTGTATTTCAAATCAGCAGTAAAATCTGACAACAATGGGATAATAAATTGTGCTTCTTTAACTCTGATCACTCTTAAAGGCTTGTACAGCTACTGCGCATGCATGTTTTCAAGTTATCTTAGAAAGAGACTTTTGTGTATAGTTTCTGTTGATCATGCCAGCAGTAATCAATCAAATGATGACCAAATGATTTAAAAGAGGATTTTAACCAGGTAAATATCCAGATATGCAGTGTAGTTGTGTACTTTCAGATTTTTAAAGATTTCAAAGTCCCATCAAAGTATTCTAGATACCCTTACAAACATGGGCGGATTAACCATATGGGCAATTGTGCACCAACTCAGGGCCCAATTAAATTTAAAATAGTAAATTTAACCTATTTGTGCATGTGTAGGCTTCGTTTCTAATGCTAGGAAAATCCACAACTTAAGCCTATTAACATGCAAAAAATAACATGTAAAATTAATCGAATGTCTACTTTGCTATCGTGAAATCTTGAGAGCTCAAACTTCAGCGCTTGATCATGGATGTGTTTTCACAGTCAAGGTAATGTTCCCTCTGCGCTGCGCACCACTTACATGGCCATGCTCAAGAGATAACCACAGTTTTATGCAATAAATGCAAAATCAAGAGCAGGAGAAGGCGATCAAATAAAATACGAGATATTACTCTATTTGCCTGCAAGTTTGTGAATATTTGATGTTTGACTTATAGAATGCTTAAAGATGGTGAGCTTTGACTCCGATACGTTTAATTCACCAGGTTTCTTAGAGTAACACTAAGCAATGTTTTCCTAATAGGGTATTCATAGTGCTTTTTCAAAGGTCTATTCTTAAACAAGTACAATGAATGTTAATTAAAAAAAACATTTATTACATTATGATTATGATTATTACAAAGCAGGAGATAGGAAAATGCAGATTCTTTGGTGTGTTTTTGAAATGGCTGTAATACATTTGAACATGCATTTTAGGCTAATAGTAGCCTAAACAAAGCATGTTATTATATCAAAATGTGATGTGGATATGGGATTAACTATTTTGTAATCCCTTATGTTTTAGTAGCGTTACTTGTTAAACACTAAACAATTAAAACAAGAGCGTTTCAAGGAGATTTAAATTTGCTAAATTCTAAAGGTTTGTCTCAGTCTCAGCTAGCATGCCCATTGAATTCCCACAAAGCACAGTATCCAGCATGATGCATATTGCAGCAAAAATGGAAAGAGTTGGCAGAAAATCCATTCTGATTGGCTGGCTGTTATGCAACTCTTTTTGATAAAGGGCTGCACAAGTATTTATCAGTTTCCCAGATAAGAAAGATTAGTTGAGAATGTACTAGACTGCTACAATGAGCAACTTTGTGGAGGAACTAGTTGAAAACTATTAGATTTTTTTCTTAGATTTGCCAAAAGGTATTAAAGTTTATTTGCTTTTGCCCAAGGACACCATGAAGTCTTAAAGGAATATTTCACCTAAAAATGAAAATGTTCTAATAATTTACTCACTCTCAGGCCATCCAAGATGTATCTGAGTTTCCTTCTTTATCAAAACAGAATTTAAGGTTTTGAGGATTTCATTTCAGGCCTCCTTCAAACAATGTAAGTGAATGTACTCCATTATTTAACGGTCCAAAATGCATATTTAGGGTGCATCAAAATAATCCACACAACTCAATTTTCCTCACAAAACAAAACAATACTTATTTAAAATATACTTTTTAACTACAAATGTTCACTTCCGCACATCTCAGTGATGCGCACTTATGAGAGGATGACGTAAGCTTGTTGGTAAGGTCACGCGTCACGTGGTGGAGGAGGCAGGAAACGCATCATCCCTCTCATGAGCTCATGCTGGCTGTTTTACAGGCAAAAAGGCAAATCGCTAAGTTTGTATAAAAAAAAGAAAATTGATAATTAAAACTTTAAAAAAAAGCTAGCAGTTGACGCATCACGGAGCTGTTGTTTGGTAATTTCAAACAGCATCCCAACACTGGCTGGAAGTCAAAATTTTAAGTTAAAAATGCAAATTACCTTGTGATTCAATGCAAATTTTTGCCAGAAGTTTGCAGCTCTTCATCGGTAGTTGTGAATCTGCAGGAAAAGTTAGGCAACAATGGACAATTTGCCACAAGTTGTTGCTGTTTTGCTCATTTGCATGTGAAAATGATCAGTGAAATTGTATCAAATTTGCCATGAACTCATGATTTTTGTAAGGGTAGTGGAAGTCTACTGCATCTTCCATGACCTAGCACTCAGTAATGGTCTGCAAGCTAGGGAATTGTGTCGTGGAAATTGCATTCAGCGCAAATTTTGTGGCCGATACTCGATTTGCATAATTGATGAATCAGGTGCTAACTGTGTGTTACAATAAACAACACTATCAGCAAGCTCAACTAATTTTAAGTGAATTCCCTGAAACAGTGCTAAACCCAAACTTAAACCACATGGTTGTGTCTGGCCCAGTGCAGCCCATATATGCAGCTCATCTGCCAAACATGCTTTATTGCTCATTTAGAGCCAGCTTTTACAGACTAACTTCATCCAACCTGCCACAATAATTCATGAACCACACATTTTCCACTTATTAAATTGTTCAAATTTTATTGTTTTGGTTCATCAAGTATGATTGGTTTTACGTGTTCCCCAGTAAAATAAATACAGGTGTAGACGTCCACAATTAGCTGCCACCATGAGCACAATTTACTGTATATTGTTATGAGTTGCTTTCAGCAGATTGTAGTCATTTCAAAATAGACTGTATGCGACTTTTAAAATGGTCACACTGTAATCACTAGCAATATACCAGCTGTTATACTACCTCAAATATGCTGTTCCTCATTGTGTTGCATGGTAAATAGGCTTGACTAGCAATACCATAAAATCTAGCACCACTTCAGAAAATGTAAAAAATCTAGTTGTATCATTATTTTAGCAATAATTACAGTTGTATTGGTAATTTTTATGTTGTGAATATGTTAATAAAGTCTTAGCAGGTACTAGAGCTAGAGTAAGGTGCTTGAGCCTTTTGTCTAGAGAAAAAAGTGGGTGGACTGGGTGTGATCTGGTTTTGATGAGAGAAAATAGACAGGATGTAAGAAATTAAATGTCCATAAGCTGACTTACTGCATCCTCTCCTTTTATCTTTTTTTGATCTTTATATATTCATAAAGTAATGACACTTTCTGTCTCTTTTGCTCTTTCCTTGTTCCTGCACATCACAACGCCTTGAAAAGAAAGTGGATGGCTGTAATTCATGCTCACATGGTCAGAATGAAAGGAAAGAGTGGGACGCACATGTAAAAAACATAACACAATATGACTGTTTTGAGTGGGTGCATATGTGTTGAAGACACAAGCACACATCTCGAGCTAATGCAGTTTCATCCAATCTCAGGAAGCAACAGAGATGGAGAAAATGGATCTTATATGTATCATATTCTAATTGCCTAAAATTTAAACATGTCACATTAGGGCCAATATTTCTATACTTTACACTATTATAGAAATAACTATAGGGCAGCACTTTAACCAGTTGATACAAATGTATGCTGATGAACCAAAACATTATGACCACTTACCTAATATGCTGTTGGTCCTCGGCGTGCCACCAAAACAGCGCCGATCTGCCAAGGCATGGTCTCTTCAAGACCCTTGAAGGTGTCCTGTGGAATCTGGCACCAAGACATTTGCAGCAGAGCCTTCAAGTCCTATAAGTTGTGAGGTGGAGCCGCTGTGGATTGGACTTGTTGGTCCAGCACATCCCACAGATGCTCAACTGGATTGAGTTATAGGGAATGTGGAGGCCAGGGCAACACCTTTGGAAGCTTCATCATGTTCCTCAAACCATTCCTGAACAATGTGTGCAGTGTGCAGGGCACGTTTTCCTGCTGAAAGAGGCCACAGCAATCAGGGAATACCATTGCCATAAAGGAGTGTACCTGGTCTCCAACTATGTTTAGGTAGGTGGCATGTGTCAAACTGACATCTACATGAATTGCTGGACCCAGGGTTTCCCATCAGAACATTGCTCAGAGCATCACACTCCCTCAACCGGTTTGTCGTCTTTCCACAGTGCATCCTAGTGACATCAATTCCCCAGATAAACAGCGCACACATACATGGCCGTTCACGTGATGTAAAAGAAAACGTCTAGGTTACGGATGTAAACTCCGTTCCCTGATGGAGGGAACGAGACGTTGTGTCGAAGAAGCAAAGTTTCTGAATGAAACAGACGCATTTCCCTCTCTTTATACCGTATGTCCGAGGGCGGGACATGCAAATTCTGTCTGCCAATTTCTCATTGGCCTTTTCTCATAGATCAGAGATGCAAAAGGCTCTCAAGAGAGAACCCTAGTGTCACTTCTTCGACACAACGTCAAAGTGAGTGACAGACGGGGAACACTGCTCCAAGGTCCTGTTCTGACACTCATGTGCCTATTGTAGGCACTTTTGACAATGGAAGTTTCTTTAAAGACAGACCTACCATGAACTCCGAGGTTGTTAATTGATGGTAAATGCTTCTGTTGAAGCCATCTGTTTAAGAACTGCACTACCCATTAATCAAGAAAGGAAAAAACTTGATCACAAAACAAACACTTAGGAACTTGTTGGTTTGATTCATGGCTTAGAATTCTTTAATGATGGATTTATGAAATCCCCATGGGAATAAATGAATGGGAAAAATTCTTCTGAAAATAAGATGGCTGAAAAAGTGAGCAGGCTTTGTGGCACTTTTTTGGGAGACAATGGATGCACAATATAGTATAGTATTAAGCACCCCCATTTTCTGTGTTTTCTTGGATTCTCTCTTATAGGGAGCAATAGATAAGGTTTTTTTGGGACTGATGATAAAAAAGAGCTGTCAGAGGAATGAGATCAGAGGGCACCAGGGTAGTGAGGGATGGATGGAGAGTGAGGGTTAAACTGAATTAATGAAGAGACATAGGAAAGAATGATAGGTCAGGGTGGACTTTCAGATGCTGTCGACAGACCAGTATGAGAGGAAACCTAGAATGAATGTACCGCGACACACACTCACACACTCTTTCTCTAAAAAAATACATGTGAGATTGACACATTCACCCTGCTGTGCTTTTGGCTATGCATTAGCCCCTCTGAATATGTCCATCAGAGAGAGAGAGAGAAACCTGTGTAGTTGTACAAATATACGATGTTACCATAGCAATGGTTCTGGATGTAGCGGAGTAGCGTCTGATCCGTTAGTGTGTGTGTGATAATAAGCTTGTTTCACTTCAGGGGGTAAGCAGAGAGGTCAGTGTGTATGTTTGTGTGTTGTTGTGTATTTCCACTACATATGCCTAATCACTGACCAGAAGTGCACATGGAGTCAACATGCTCTAAGCAGATCAGTTTATTGAGTGTTTTAGGATACTGGCATACTGACACATATGCACATGTGTATAGTGTGTGTGTATATATATATATATATATATATATATATATATATATATATATATATATATATACAGTACATATACTGTATTTTTGAACTATCAAAATTAACGCGTTAATGCATGCAATTAATTACAAATATTAACGTGTTAATTTTTCTTAATTGCGATTAATGCATTTACTGTTAATTTAGCATAAACCAGCATAAACACTGGTTGGAAGGGCAGACACTTTTTAATGTGTCTGCCCTGATTCATTACACTGACACACACCCACCATAAACACACACAGCAGTGAATCAGTGTCAGTAGCCCCGTTCACACATGCAACCAGGTAATTACAGTAAAATGGTAAATGTACCAAATGTGCTGTTCACACATACCATCAATAAGGAAATGTATAGGTAATGATACAATTTGGCATTAAGGAAAATTGCCAGAGCAAATTTGTAGGTAATTTTCTGGAAAAGGCTGTATGTGTGAATGCTACTACTGATGAAATAATGGAGAAAGGACCTCTTAATAAAAAAAAAGTTTATTTTAACTACAACAGAAGCACTGCAAGTCTTAACATTCACCAAAACGCAGAATTATTATTTTTTGTCTGCAAGCAATTTTATGTGGAGTTTAAAGAGGTGCTGATGCCCTGATACGAATCATGATCGGGGCTTCATGATTGCTGTTACAAAGCGGAGAGCCACTGTCTACCAATAGATTAATACTGAGGAGGATGAGAGTTTAAGAGATGCCAATTGCAATTAAAATGCAAACTATGTGGGGATTAGTTCTTCCAATTAGTCAAACTCCCACTGAGACTTCATGAAACATTTAATGTTACTTGAATTGGTGCTATTTTAGTGCATTTCTATCTTTATACTGTGGAAGGCTTTGTTTGGAAAAGGTTAATTACACATTATGTTTTGCTTTCTTTCCTATGATGGAAATAAATGCATTTTGACAGGAAAATAAGTATATATGGTGTCACATTAAAAAATCTGCGATTAACTACAAAATATTATTAAATTAATTGTGATTAATAGGCTGGTTTGAGAACAACAGAAGACCATGTCAGGCACTATAGTAGGACCGTAGTGTTCCTATTAAAGTTCTCAGTGAGTGCATATATAACTTAGTTGTGTATTTTGTGCTAATGACATGATGAACATCTCAAATTATGCAGCTTAATGATAACAAGTGGAAGACGATAAAACAGGTGAAAAACCTTACTTTAAATGAGGGACCAAAACTGTATCTAAAAATCAGAATATCTTGGAGACTTAGAGAGTAATTCTTTTGACCTAAGTAACCTTAAGTCATCTAGAAATCCCAATTGTAATGGAGCGATTTGAATCTGACAACGTGTTATGTTGGTGTACTGAATGCAGAGCTCAGGAGGGAGTGGTAGCAGAATTGTAGAGTGTGGTGTCCCAGTGGTTTGATTTACACAGAAGACTGTTGCTTTGCTTTTGTGTTGAGACAAGCAGAGGCAAATGTAGAAATTAGTGAGAAAAGGGCAGTGCAAAAACGAGGATAGACTGAATGTACTTTGTCATATCCATTCCACCACAAAATACACATTCTTGTTCCTCTCCTGCCATACTTAAGTTGAATTAGAGGACAGTGCTTCTCTCTACAACACACACACAAAAACTGTAGACCTGTCTTCATTTCCTACTCTACCTCGTTCCCTGCCTTGTATGGTCTTTTTCATTTTACATGCACACAGAATCTGGGGATCGAATTAGTGAGTCTACATTCTGTGGGCGTCCTCTCCTCCTTCACTGCATAAGTAAAAATGGAAAGCGACTTTGTGGATTTTTTTTCTACCTGTCTCTATTAATATTTTCCAAGCTGAGATGAGGCAGGTTCTTGCAATGGGTGAGAAGACAGTGTGAAAAGAGAAAATGAAAGTACCATGGCCCCAATGGAAATGTTAGCTCAGGAGTTCGTGGGAGTTAGTTCGAGTGTTGGCCCGCATGGGTTACGAAGAGCTTTTTATAACCACGCACAACTGAAAAAGCTTATCCTACAATGATAAACTTTGGCAAACTGGTTGAAATTGATTAGGTTGGGTTAACACCAAGATTAGGGGTTAACAGGCAAGAGTGGGAAAGCTGTGTTGCCTTAATGCCCTGTTGGGAGGTAAGGAGTTTATTTAGGGAAAAGGGGGGTACATACATAAAGAAGAAACTTCAGCATTTAGAGTCTTGCATGCACAACTCAAAAATCCAATACTAATGGCTACTAGTGTGCAGATTCTCTATATATCAAGTGAAGGACCTCTGCACATTGTCTGTGCATGTTGTTATTTTGTTCATTTATTATTTTGTTCGTTGATGCCGGTCTAGACAGGAAAGGGCTGCTTTCTGTAAATTTTGCAAATGCTGGGTAAATTGTCCAAAATAATGGCCCTTTTCACAGTAGGATCACTTTTTCACTTTCTAAGATTTTTAATTCTCTAGGCACAGGCTGGCCATGTTAACCCTCTGGGGTCTGAGGGTGTTTTGGGCCTTGATATTTGTGCTTGTTTTCAGTTGCTTAAATACATATTAATGGCTAATGTCTGATAACACTGTATTCAGCACAAACTGGGCTACAATAATATGATAGCAACATGTGTGTACATGTTTGTATTTTTGAGAAAATAACGTTTCTGCATGGTTTTTGAAAAAACTAAAATGTTCAGTTATTAAAATAAGGACATATAACACATACTAAACAAATCCACAAAACTTTTGAGAACTTGATCTTGTAGCCTCGAGTTTTTGCTACAAAATTATGTGAAAAACATCCTGATCACTCATTCATACAAAACAATATAGTAATTGAACTTTTGTAAGACACATTTAGTGTTAGAAAGGTCATATGCGAGGAGGCGTGAACTATCATGAATATGGATTTTAATTCACACCTGAGGAGACAAAGACCCTCCCCTGGGCCTATCACTGAGGAATGTGACAGAAAGAGAATGAATGTGAGAAGACTTAATGATCAAAATTGAGTTTTAAGTTAAAAGAAGTAATCTGACTATACATTTTCTGTAAATAAAGACTTTACTTAATTTTAGACCTACACTGCCATTTAAAATAAGTCTCTTCTGCTCACCAAGCATTTTATTACTGCATTTATTTGATCCAAAATACAGTAAAAACAGTGATATTGTGAACTATTTTTACAATTTAAAATAACCGTTTTCTATTTGAATATATTATAAAATGCAATTTGTGATCAAAGCTGAATTTTCAGCATCATTACTGCAGTCTTTACATGATACATGATCCTTCAGAAATCATTATAATATGCTGATTTTCTAATATGGGCACATTTACATCACATTTGACACATTTACACCCGAACAGATATTTGCAAGCACAAGCTTCATTGATGATAATGAGGCAGCATAAACACTAGTTAAAATATAATCTAAACATTCATATTATTTTTATGTCATATTACATATCATATTTATATCATACTGCATACAATTTAAATGCCTGCTTTAGCCAAAACAGCATTTAAATGTAACTAAAACTTGTTTATTAGGAGTCATATTTCAAATTTCAATACTCTGAATCCTGGCTGGCAATTCTGGAAACAGTCCTACTAGAAAAATATGTACATGTTTATATAAAATAGCATGTTAACTAATATGTAAGTAAAACTAAATTACTTACGTATTCGAAATTGTATACTCGGCTGCATCAAGTCTCCTTCAAAATGCAAACGTTCATTGGAGTCCCGCTCTTCTTCTGAGGAAAAATGTTGACTCTTTGTCACCTGTGTAGCATGGCATCTTCCAAATGCGCAGAAAAGTGAATGAACTTGATGTTTTTAAGGCACAGTCGGGGGCGTTCACCATTTGCATTGATCGCCTCAGGACATTACCGTATGAATAGCGTGCTCTGCTGGTGGGTGTGATCACATTAGGGATAATTAGCTGAGCCAGGAGAAACTGTACATGGCTTTGTTTCTTACAGATTACATTGCAGGAGAATATTTGTTTTAAATTTGAATTGCTTATTTAAAAGACATTTTAAGCTTTCTTTAGACATATGTTTCATGTTTGTAAGATAAGTATCTTACAGAAACTCATGGAGTTTCAGTTCATTTTTGTGACGTGTTTCAGATATATGCTCATTTACAGAGAGACAGCTGAAAGTGCACCCTTTTTATTTTCTTTATTTTACAAAAGCTCAAGGTTTTGTTGTTATTGTGCGTGTACAAAAATAAAAGTAGACCCTTTATAGTCTCTAATGATGTCTTAACACTAATCTTTATGCCCCAAAATGAGTATTTTATGTTGTTTCCGCTGTAATGACGAAAAAATCCAGCAGAATAGGGGTCAGGATTGAGTTTAGAGTAAGGGGTCAGGGGTTAGGGTTAGGTATTTACATTTCTTTTGGCTTCAGTGATCATTAACTTAACATTAACAGCTCCGGTGATTGTCTCTATAACTGAGTGCTCTTGAACAAAGATGGTAGTATGCAGGTTGCATGTGCCAGCCAAGCAACTTCTATTGTGATGAATGGGAACACTAATGGATAGCTCTCTCCAGGTATTATAGACCTGCTTGTATTCAACGATACCTTATCAAAGCTAACTGATAATGTACCTATAGGTGATGTGAATTAGACCAAATAATTTGTAAATTAGCAACGGCGATTCATGTGAAAGCTTTTGCAGGTATCTGACACCAACATAATTTCTGGGCAATCTGAAAACACCAGGACTGGGTTTCCCAAAAGCATCGTAAGCTTAAGTTGATTGTTGAGGCCATATTGGTGCCAATGATTTTTATGATCTACTTATGCTTACAGTGCTTTTGGGAAACACTGCCCTGGACAGTTCATAGATCATCCCACAAGGAGAAATGCCCCCGCAGGATATCTTCCTGCACTCAAAATAACCCGACCATATATGCCTGAGCCCTTTAGTGAGTTCTGTCACTCTGCATTGACATGGCAACGTCAGGGACCCATTTACTTAATTTACAACACCCCTCAGGCTGGATGCAAACAATGTTATTATCTCAGTCAATAAACTACACAGGCCTGTCTGAAAAGACTTTTCTAAAGGCTGAACACCAAGTCAAGACAATACAATGTCCACAAAGTGACAGTTCTATAGAAAGTTATAATATATAAATGTCTATTTTTCTCTTCCCTCTTTTTGATTGGAATTTTCTTTTTGCACTGGAATTGATTAGTGTCAGTATTATTACAATGTATTCATATATTTATTTAGGATTAGTATCAGGTTGTTGTAATCAGTAGGAATGAGGTGGGACATACTGTATCGAAGGGCTCATACCATTTTTGTTAAATAGCTAATAGCCTAATAACAGTTTACGTCACAGTCATGAACGATAATTTTCTACTTGTTATTGTTAGTTGGAGGGGGATGTTCTCATTCTAAAGAGCATTTTATTGGACAAAATTTGGTATAAAGTGCAACAGTGCACACCCATTCTATCAGATGTCTTGGTTTCAGAAGTATTTTTCCCATTAATGCTTTCCTTAGGGATTTCATAAAAATCCTACATAAAAGGGTTCTAAGCCATAGACCAAACCAACCCATTTCTTATAAATTTACCAAAATTATACATTTTGATTTGAAGCAAAAATGTGTACACAAGTCTGTGTACTTAACGCCTTTCATTAAGGCATGAACTAAAATCCTATGAAGCATTGTGAATGAAAAATGAAAGGTGTTAATTATGAGGAAAGAAAAAATTAATTACAATTTTATTGCAAAACATTCATATATGCTGTATACAAATATAATAGTACATTCAGAGTGTAGGGAGGCCGACTCAATTGTGCCATCCGAAGTGCATCATGAAAGTGGACGTTTGCTACAGAGCTCTTTTACCACGTTTTTTTTTTTTTTGCCTCGATTCTCTTCTTGCTTGATTTTTGCTATTTAGCAACATGGGTAGTTTGGTAATTCAAAAAAAATTCTGCTAATAATAATAAGATTAATATTTTTTGTCAGTTTTCTGGGAAGAGATTTGCCCTAAGGAGTAAATGCATACATAAGCTTTATTTTGTCAACTTAGTACACTAGCTTATGTTGCCAACTGAATAAATAAATTAACAACAAATCAAATATCGGGTCGGTGGGTCCCTCTGTGTCACAGAGACGTTCTGTGTGCAGATATTTTGCACAGCACTGATTTAACAAAAACAAGAAAAAATACAAAAAGGTTGTTTAAGTCCTTCTGAACCCACTAAGTAACCCACTAGCCACAGTGATGCACTAGTCATAAAATAAAAAACTTTAAATCACAAAAACACAGTAGTGGCACACTAAACAGAAAAACATTACCTTTTGTCAGCACACCACATTATTTAAATGTTAACAGATTCATCCATAAATTAATCAAAACATACAGTAATGACAATAATTGAACTTACATCACGCACACAAACGCTACACATGGATCTCTAGCTGATCCAGTTAGTTTGTCATATGTGCTTACAGACAATATTCCACACTTCAGACATCTGATCACAAAATAAATTTTATTTATGGACAGGAGTGTTTATGGACAGGAGATTATCAATAACAATTATTACATTTACAAAAGGTAATGTTTCTCACATTTCCTCACTTAAACCATGGCTTTGCCAAGAGATGACACGAACACCACAGTCTCTGTGGCTTCTGACTCTCATGCGCACGCAGCTTCCTTAAGGCCCAAACATCTTGGTTACTGTCGTAACCTCCATTCCCTGATGGAGGGAACGAGACTTTGTGTCGATGTAGTGACACTAGGGGTTGCTCTTTGGAGCCTCAAACACCTCTGATCTTTAAGAAAAGACCAATGGGAAATGGTGAGTGGAATTTGTATGTCACTCACTCCATACATATGGGTATAAAAGGAACTGACTTGCAAACCACTCATTCCGGTTTTGCACTGAGAAGCTGAGACATGGTCCTAGTCATTTCAGCAGGTAGCTCAGCATTGTGGAAAGAAGGACACAACAACTCGTTCCTTCCATCAGGGAACAGAGGATATGACAGTAACCTAGTTCCCTATCTGTCACTCACTCAATGTTGTGTCGATTTAGTGACACTAGGGGTCCCTATATGAAATGTCACAACCAGCTGAACTTTGTTACATGGACTGGAAGTGCAGGTGCAGGCAGACCACTGCGTGCCTCGTAGCAAGTGCACCCGGCCCCCATGTAAACTTTCCCAATGCCCCACGAGTGTCGTAAGGCCCCTCACACCCAAGACAACAAGACAAACTCATAGTGGGGACAGGCCGTCTCCTCTTCTCTTCTTTTTTCTCGCACAAAAATGGAAAATCATTCAGCTGGGGCCATATGCATCCGGGTCGGGGGGGGGAGGGGGGTGTCCTTTCCTAAGGGAAAAGACACCACGGAGTCTGTATCCTGTCTGAAGGGGTGGTAATATGTGGAGAATATGTCACATGGACTTATCGACCGGCAGAATCTCATTTGAAAGTAGTCCTGCAGTCGGCCCTACACGGAGACTGGTGGCAGAGGGAGCTCTGCCCAAGAAAGATGAGGATTTACCAACAGGGAACCCGTACCCCGGAAAATACATAACACGGGGTTACCTACGGGGAACCAGCACATGTGGCGCACCTACCACAGTACAGGTCATACTAGTGCATGTACTTAGCTGGCATAGAATTTCTCTGCTGAATTTGCCTGCCACAGGTCTGAGGAGGAAAGACATCCAGGGTTCACCATCTTGTTAACTTGCATGGGGGAATAAAGTTGCTAGATAAAGATGTCTGCTAGAGAGGCGCCATTGGTCAAGGCCCAGGAGACTGCCACACTCCTAGTGGAGTGTGCTAGTAGTCCTAAAGGGGGAGGCACATCCTGGGCCTGGTACGCCAAAGCGATGTCAAACACAACCCAGTGGGCGATCCTCTGTTTGGAGACAGCCCTCCCTTTCAGCTGTCCTCCAAAGCAGACAAAGAGCTGCTCAGAGCATCTAAAGCTCTGCATGCGGTCCAAGTAGATGCGCAAAGCGTGCAACGGACACAGCAACAACAAGGCTGGGTCTGCCTCATCCTGAGGCAGTGCTTGCAGGTTCACCACCTGATCCCTAAAAGGGGTTGTGGGAACCTTGGGCACATATAGCGGTCGGTGTCGCAAGATCATGTGAGAGTACGCCGGACCGAACTCCAGACAGTGTCGCTGACAGAGAACGCCTGCAGGTCCCCAACCCTCTTGATGTATGTGAGCGCAGGTAGGAGGGCAGTCTTCAATGAGAAAGCCATTACCTCAGCTGACTCTAGGGGCCAGCAGGACCACAGAGAGATCCCATAAGGGAATGAGGTGTGGTCTAGGAGGATTCAACCTCCTCATGCCTCTAAAGAACCTGATGATCAGGTCATGCTTCCCGAGGGACTTACCATCAACCACATCGTGGTGCGCCACTATAGCGGCCACATACACCTTCAATGTGGAGGGGGACAGCTGCCCCTCCAACCTCTCCTGCAGAAAGGAAAGCACAGCCCAACTGTGCATCTCTGGGTGTCTTCACCTCGGGAAGAACACCAATTTGCAAACATATGCCACTTCAGGGCATACAGGTACCTTGTAGACGGAGTCCAGTCCTGGGTGATCGTGTCTACCACTGCTGGTGGTAGGCCACTAAGGTCTTCCACATCCCATCCAGGGGCCAGACATGGAGATTCCAGAGGTCTGGTCATGGGTGCCAGATGGTGCCCCATCCCTGAGATAGGAGGTCCTCCCTCAGGGGAACTTGCCAGGGAGGGGCTTTCGCATGGAGCATCAGCTCCGAGAGCCAAGTCTGTGTGGACCAGTAGGGTGAAACCAGGATGACCTCTTACTTGTCCTCCCTGATCTTGCACAAAGTCTGTGCAAGCAGGCTCACTGGGGGAAACACATACTTGCACAGCCCCTGGGGCCAGCTGTGTGCCAGTGCATCCGAGGGGAGCCTCAGCCAGGGAGTACCAGAGCGGGCAGTGGGAGGATTCCCGGGAAGCAAACAGGTCTACCTGTGCTTCGCCGAATCGACTCCAAATCAGCTGGGAGTCTCCACTCTCCTCTGAGCGTAAACTGTCATGACAACACATCTACTGCGTGGGTGATTTCAGTCGCTGCTGACTCCAGAGGAGAAGACAGCGAGCAAGTTGTAAAATGCAACACAAACGTTAGCCACCATGGCAGTTTATTTACAGTACCATCACCGTGATGTCCGTCCAGACCAACACGTGCTTGAACTGGATCAATTTCCGAAGCTTCCGCAGGGCCAGCAATACCACCAGCAACTCAAGGCAGTTGATATGCCAATGCAGTTGCAGCCCTGTCCAGGAGCCTGCGGCTGCGTGCCCGTTGCACACAGCACTCCAGCCTAACTTGGAGGTGTCTGTCGTAATTACGACACGCCTGGACACTTGCTCGAAGGGGATCCTGCCTGCAGGAATGCAAGGTCCGTCCTAGGACTGAACATGTGGTGGCAGATCGGCATGATGGTTGGTGATGTGTGCTGTGATGCCATGAAGCCAGTGCTGGTGCAGTCGCACATGCATCAACCAGAGCGGTGTGATCACTGCCTAGAATGCCATATGCCCCATGAGCCTCTGAAACTGTTTCAGTAAGGATCAGCAAGGGTTGACCTATGGGTTGTCATGATTTTGCCCTTGAGCAAGGCATTTAACCCCAGGTTGCTACTGTAAGTTTTGGAAAAAGTGTCAGCTGAATAACTAATTAGCAAAGAATCAGCAAAATTAATGTTTTTTTTTTTTTTTTAAGAGCAAAAAGGTCACACCTTATTTAAGTCACTCTTATCTTTTTACATGGTGCCCAGTGAGATCTGCAGTTTGATTAGCAACACTGAATAATGTATAAATGTCATGTGTATTTTGTTGGTTCATGTATTTCATGTCTTTTATTTTGAAAGTTTAATTCCTGTTTCGTGTCATGTGTCCCTAGTCATGTGATTCCTGTTCCCTCCATGTTCATGTGTCTTGTTTTCATTGGTTTATTGTTTATTATATCACGTTATCTGTTCTGTCTGTTCATTAGTGCCTTCTGCATTGTTCTCCCATTTCTATGTATTTAAGCCCTCAGGTTTACCATTGTCCTTAGTCAAGTATTGAATGTGAATGTGATGCCACACATCACATTCAACTTTGTTGTTTTGTTCAAGTCAAGCCATAGTCAAATCTAGTCATGTTATGTTTATATCAAGTCTCAAGTTTATGTCAAGTCTAGTTTTTGTCAAGTCATGTTTTTGGATTGCAAGTCTGTAAATAAAACTGAACTTGGGTTTTTCACTCCATAGCCATTGTCTTCATCATTGTCATTGCCAGCAGCAACGTTACAATAACAGAGCAAAACAAATCTTTTAAAAAATCACACTCCATTCATTTAGATTTTACAGCAAATTCTTAGTATGCTGTATTTCTTTCAGGAATACATTGGATGAAATTTGTGTATTGTATTAGTGAATAGACACACACACACACACACAAATACATTGGTGGTAGTTTTTGAGCAAACACTGTTGTTTTCCAGACTGCATTATCGTTTCTTTTCATGAATAAATAAAATATGTTTGGTTATTTTATGCTCTTCTCTTCTCTCTCTCTCTCTCTCTCTCTCTCTCTCTCTCTCTCTCTCTCTATATATATATATATATATATATATATATATATCTCTCTCAATTAAATTCATGCTTTATTGGCATGACCTTATACAGTGTATAGTACAATGTTGCCAAAGCATTGAGTAATAAATGTATTACAAACATTAAAAAACATACTCTATGTATGTACAATAAATAAATAATAATGATAATAAAATAAAATACAAGCAAATTAATAAGTAAAATACAGAGATCAATGAGAAAGTTATGAAAAAAGAAATTTAAAATAGCAGTTTCAATAGAGCTCTAAAATCAGAGAGGGGTCAGCCTCTCTCCCTCATATGATGACAAGAGGACACAATCAGCTAGAAGTGCAGAATAAGATCTCCCATAAGATTCAAGAGTTTGTCTGAATCATGTATGTCCTGGAATTCAGGTAGAATATGAAGTATTTGTGTAAAGTTTTTCTAATCATCTCATATTTACTGCAGTGAGTGAGGAGGTGCAGCTCGTCCTCCACGACTCCTTCAGTGCAGTGTGAACACTGTCTGTCCTCTCTGGGACTCCAGTTCTGCCTGTGTCAGCCCGTCTCTACGGACAGACTGTGCTCACTCACACGATACTTTGACAGGATCTTTCTTTGTCTATAGTATTTCATATTGATCAAATATGGTGCCAATTTTAAATCAGTCTTAATTCTGTGTAAGTAGCTTAATACTTGTGTGACTTTGTGCTGCCAATCATGAATGTATTCATCCTGGTTTGTTCTTTCTGGCTGTTTTGTTGCCAGCCTAAGCTGGATGGATGAATTTAGTTCCACTAAATAGTGCATAGGGTCACTCTCTGGATCAGTTTAAGGAAGAGTCTGTTATGCCAATCAGAATCGAATGCCTTTTTAAAGTTAATGAAGCAGCCAAATATTTAGCCTTGTTTTGTTTGCTGAACATATCTGTATGAGTGGAGTGTGTAGATATGATAAGATGTTCTGTTTAGCTATGAATCCAATTTTAAATGTATTTAGTGTCTTGTATTCTTGAATGATATTCACTAATCTGTTATTTATAATGCAACAGAATAGTTTCCCGAGGTTGCTGCTTACTGTAATGCCCCTGTAGTTATTTGGGCTGTACTTGTCCCCTTGTTTGAAAATTGTGGTGATTTGGTTTTCATTCCAATTCTCAGGAAAGTGTCCTGATTTTAATAAGAGATTAAATAATTTCAGAATAGCATCTTTCAGTTTGGGGCTGCCATGTTTCTGCATCTTATTATATATCTAAACCACAAGATTTTTTATTTTTGAAGGATTTCATCTTTTCAGTCAGTTCATTTAATCAAATGAGGGTGTCCAAATGGATTGATCTTTTATTGTGTGTTCCAGATTATTTAGTTGGGAGGTCAAATGTTTTGTGAATAGAGGTTTCCGAAATGTTCTGTCCAGAGTTTTGGGTTACAGATGGGAATGGATTTGACTTTTTTGATTTATCTAAATTGTTTCATAAATACATTTTCATTGACATCCTCCTCAATCTTGATGAGCTTTGCTGTCATATGTTCAGCTCTTTTCCTTCATAGGGAAGTGACTTTTTAAGGGTTTGATGATATGTGATTCGTGTGTGCTGGTTTACAGGGTCTCTGTGTTTTTCAATTGATAATGATAGTTGCTTTCTTTCTTGATGTTTGACAATCTTTGTCAAACCAATCGGCTTTAACAATTTCTTTTTTCACTTATGTAAATATTTCTTTTTCTCAGGGATTTACAGGCCACTGTATAACATTTTTAGTTAACTGTTCTGTTGCTTTGGTGTCGAAGATGTGTCTATCATTTTATGACCACAAATGCTCTGGTACTCAGCTTCATACCATGTAGGACTGTAATGTTTCCATATAAATTTGGTGGGGAGGGAATACAATTTAATTTTCTGATCAGAAGATGGCAGATATGCTGACTTATTTAGACTAATGACTATGTGACTGTGATCTGAGAAAGGAAGCTGTGGAATCACCATGAAGTAGTTGATCGTATTGTGGTCTATATCTGTAATAGCATAGTCCACTGTGCTGCTGCCTCGAGCTGAGCAGTAAGTAAATCAGCCCAGAGAGTCTCCCCTTGTCCTGCCATTAATGATATGTAAACCCGGAATTGCAGAGCTGCAGGATGTGTTTCCGATGTCTTTTTTATCGTGTTGTCAAAGCTCTGACGTCCTTCAGTAAATGTTGGTTCTGCTGTATATGTGTACTTTAATATATTTATCTCCAGCTGAACTAATGTAGTCTGGAGTCCTTGCATTCAGATCCTCCATAACAGTACAGACCCTAGAGACTGAAACTGAATGATCTCTGACTGTAGTGTTGGTAAGGTGTCCTCATTATAATAGGGGGACTCGTAGGGGGGATATACACTGCACATAGGAAAGTGTCCTCATCTGAACAAATGAGTTCCTTATTAAGTTTCATCCAGACATGTGTTGTCCCTTTTTTTTTAACAGGCTGAATGTAGTGGAAAAGATGCTCTTTAAACCAAACTATAATTACTCCTGAATCTCTTCTATTTTTAACATTAGGGATTTTTATTGAAGTCTCCGTAGTTTGAAGTGTAGTTTTGAGACTCTAAACAACTCTATATCTCAAGTAATATAATTATATCCAAACTATATACTGTCACGAGTAGTTGCTGAGAGGAGGAGTCTGGCGACTGGGGAATGACATCAGTGCTCGTGAGCACTGGCAGCGACTGGGGAACGACCTCAGTGCTCGTGAGCACTGACAGCGACTGGGGAACGTCCTCAGTGCTCGTGAGCACTGACAGCGACTGGGGAACGACCTCAGTGCTCGTGAGCACTGACAGCGACTGGGGAACGACCTCAGTGCTCGTGAGCACTGGCAGCGACTGGGGAACTACCTCAGTGCTCGTGAGCACTGGCAGCGACTGGGGAACGACCTCAGTGCTCGTGAGCACTGACAGCGACTGGGGAACGACCTTAGTGCTCGTGAGCACTGGCAGCGACTGGGGAACTACCTCAGTGCTCGTAAGCACTGGCAGCGACTGGGGAACGACCTCAGTGCTCGTGAGCACTGGCAGCGACTGGGGAACTACCTCAGTGCTCGTGAGCACTGGCAGCTGACTGGGGAACGACCTCCATGGTGGTGAGCACTGGCAGCGACTGGGGAACGACCTCTGTAGTCGTGAGCACTGGCAGCAACTGGGGAATGACCTCTGTATTTGTGTGCACTGGCATCAACTGGGAAAGACCTCCTTGGTCGTGAGCATGGGAGAGACTGGGGAGAAGGTATTCTTTTCCTTTTCCTCCTTTTTAGGACAGCTGGGAGTACAGTCATGGGAGCAGGTGAGGCCACAGGCATTGGTGCTGTCTTGTTGGCCATAGCAGGCATGGGCGCTGGCTCGTTGGCCGTGGCAGGCATGGGCGCTGGCTCGCTGGCCGTGGCAGGCATGGGCGCTGGCTCGTTGGCCGTGGCAGGCATGGGTGCTGGCTCGTTGGCCATGGCACGCTTGGAGCAAGGAGCCGAAGAAGAGTTCTAGGAAGCACGGGGGAGACAGTCTGTACAATATTTAAATATCAGGGTTAGTGCTTTTCTCTCCAAAAAATGAAGGGAACAATGTTGTAGCATGTCATTTTAAATGAAGACATTGAGAAATGTTCTATTTAACAGAAAGAATCATACAGGTGAAACTCGAAAAATTAGAATATCGTGCAAAAGTTCATTAATTTCAGTAATTCAACTTAAAAGGTGAAACTAATATATTATATAGACTCATTACAAGCAAAGTAAGATATTTCAAGCCTTTATTTGATATAATTTTGATGATTATGGCTTACAGCTTATGAAAACCCCAAATTCAGAATCTCAGAAAATTAGAATATTGTGAAAAGGTTCAGTATTGTAGGCTCAAAGTGTCACACTCTAATCAGCTAAACACCTGCAAAGGGTTCCTGAGCCTTTAAATGGTCTCTCAGTCTGGTTCAGTTGAGTTCACAATCATGGGGAAGACTGCTGACCTGACAGTTGTGCAGAAAACCATCATTGACACCCTCCACAAGGAGGGAAAGCCTCAAAAGGTAATTGCAAAAGAAGTTGGATGTTCTCAAAGTGCTGTATCAAAGCACAAGTGGAAGGGAAAAGTGTGGAAGAAAAAGGTGCACAAGCAGCAGGGATGACCGTAGCCTGGAGAGGATTGTCAGGAAAAGGCCATTCAAATGTGTGGGGGAGCTTCACAAGGAGTGGACTGAGGCTGGAGTTACTGCATCAAGAGCCACCACACACAGACGGGTCCTGTACATGGGCTTCAAATGTCAAACGTCTTACCTGGGCTAAAGAAAAAAAGAACTGGTCTGTTGCTCAGTGGTCCAAAGTCCTCTTTTCTGATGAGAGCAAATTTTGCATCTCATTTGGAAACCAAGGTCCCAGAGTCTGGAGGAAGAATGGAGAGGCACACAATCCAAGATGCTTGAAGTCCAGTGTGAAGTTTCCACAGTCTGTGTTGGTTTGGGGAGCCATGTCATCGGCTGGTGTTGGTCCACTGTGCTTTATTAAGTCCAGAGTCAACGCAGCCGTCTACCGGGACATTTTAGAGCACTTCATGCTTCCTTCAGCAGACAAGCTTTATGGAGATGCTGACTTCATTTTCCAGCAGGACTTGGCACCTGCCCACACTGCCAAAAGTACCAAAACCTGGTTCAATGACCATGGTATTACTGTGCTTGATTGGCCAGCAAACTCTCCTGACCTGAACCCCATAGAGAATCTATGGGGCATTGCCAAGAGAAAGATGAGAGACATGAGACCAAACAATGCAGAAGAGCTGAAGGCCGCTATTGAAGCATCTTGGTCTTCCATAACACCTCAGCAGTGCCACAGGCTGATAGCATCCATGCCACGCCGCATTGAGGCAGTAATTAATGCAAAAGGGGCCCAAACCAAGTACTGAGTACATATGCATGATTATACTTTTCAGAGGGCCGACATTTCTGTATTTAAAATCCTTTTTTTATTGATTTCATGTAATATTCTAATTTTCTGAGATTCTGAATTTGGGGTTTTCATAAGCTGTAAGCCATAATCATAAAAATGATATCAAATAAAGGCTTGAAATATCTTACTTTGCTTGTAATGAATCTATATAATATATTAGTTTCACCTTTTAAGTTGAATTACTGAAATTAATGAACTTTTGCACGATATTCTAATTTTTCGAGTTTCACCTGTATATGATTTTGACACTCAATATTGTTTTGAAATATATTGAATAAATTGAAATGTATTACAAAATAATTATAATATTAAAGGATTAAAGAATATACTTGACTAAACTCACATAGGTAATTAACCTAATAGATTGTAACATATCATGTTCAGCATGTTTTTTATCTGGCTGAGGTCACTGGTTTCTGAACTACCTCTTCCAGCCACAAAAGTAGTGTAGCTGTCTTACCCATGATGCTGTGTGACACGTTCCTCGCTGACAGGATGTGTTATCTGACCATGCGTTCAGACCAGAGGCGGCGAGAGCATAAAAATTCGCTCTGGCTACCCTGCCAACAACGCTATCGAAGATTCGTGGACGCTCTGATGTAGTTGAAATAGGCGGCAATGTTCGTTCAGAATACTTGGTATTGTGAACTATATTTAAAGGGGCTGCAAAACGTCCAGACATGTTGACCGGTATATTTTTGCCGACATATCATAAGTAGCGCCCTGCGATGGACTGGCGACCTGTCCAGGGTGTCCCCCGCCTTTCGCTCAATGTTAGCTGGGATAGGCTCCAGCCCCCCGCGACCCTGTACACAGGATAAGCGGTTGACGATGGATGGATGGATGGATTATATAATATTATATAAACCATAATATCCACTTCATCAACTCACCTGTCACACAAACAATTTCAGACACCTTTGTCCACACATTGTTTTTATTTTTTTATTTAAATCCCTGTAAGCAAACAGGGACAGATCATACTGTATATTATGGGGAAACCGCCATGGCAATAATCCGTTTCTCCTCCATTTTGTTTTCGGAACTAATGTTTGGTGGGAACCAAAGTTTACACTGTTGTGTTCTCTAGACTTTGCTAGAGCGGAGCACTTCTATACTCCAATAGGTTGCATCTGAACCGCGTCAAAGCTCATTACCATGATATTGCCCGCACTTGAACTTTCCTCACACGCCCACACCGCCCAAGACGTGCCGCCCACGGTCATGTCGCTTCTCGCCACTGAGACGCTGTCTGAAATAGAAAATGAATGACTTCCAGTCGATTTGATGCTCTCGACACCCCTGGTCTGAACGCACCATGAGGGCTACTGAGAACCGCGTCCTTGATGGATTTTGAAAATATTCTCATGCCATCTTGATGAATGTGCAGGCGTCATATAGATGTTCATGGGTTATGTGCTGATAGTTTGTAATGTTCACATTTGACATTGGTGCTCAAACACTAGCTATCTCTGTATTAATTGTGTTAATGTTTTTTGTGGAATGTATCTGTGAGGAAGAAGGGTAGAAATAATGACCTTAGCACTTGGCAAGACCCTGGAAGCTGTTTTCACCACCTCAGTCAAAGCTTTAGCGACATCCACTTTTCTGGTGCCAGAATTTCCTCACAGTCCTCCCTGGGAACAGCCGTCTCTGGTCGAGGTGGTTGCTGTTAGAGTCATAGAGGATGACAATGTTGTCCTTTCTTGTCAGTTCTCTGTTGGCTGGTGTTGTGGTAGGTGGATGGCTCTGCCCACTGCTGCTGCCTTTCCTCTTGAGGTTCAGTGAAGCCTGAGGGGTTGTAGGGGTGGAGGTGCTGTAAGTATGTGTGCTGGCACAATACTGATGTTGTGCCATATTTGTGAAGTTTGTTGTGTTCTTGTGTAGCTGGATTCTCATCTCCTCCAGCTGTCTCTCTAGCTCCTGGCTGTGCTGTTATCTTCTTAACGCCTCGTCTTTCACACTCTTCAACTCCTGACGCAGTTCTTGGTTGGTCTCCTCCAGCTGTCTGACAGCGGAGCAGAACTGCTGAAGTAGTTGCATACAAGGGTGGCTAGCCTGGTTTTGAAGCTGGCAGAGGCGGCTGATAGTTTCCTCTTTTAACAGGAAGTAATCCTACTCCAGCTCAGCGATGCTGTCTATCAGGACCTTAATCTTGGGAGAGACAGGAGTGTCATTGTGTCTTCGTGTTAGAGGGGTGCTCGAGTAGGGGCTGTTTCTGGTAGCACTGGGCACAACTTCTGCACTACTCTTAACCTGAGGATCTGACATTAGGTTCTGAACCTCTGTCTTAAAGTGTCTGAAATTCATTAAGGCTGGACTCTGGCCTCTGGACCATGACTGTACTGTTGTGAGAATGGTTCACAGTCAGCTTTATCTCTTCTTCGCCTTCTAGATTGTGTTGTCTGCATTTGCTGATGCCCCCTTTTCTGCTACAGGTCATGGTAGAGTAGAGGGTGGTGTTTCAGGCTGATGGGGTTTCAGTAAAGAAGAGCAGGTTACTAATGTTGTCTAATGCTCCACTTTAGTCAGAGAAAAGCACCTCTGGGTTCTCTCGTTAGACCATCTCTTTTATATTCTTCTTTTTTTTTACTAGATTTAACTTCTGCTGGATAAATTATCTCCAGCTCCTCTTGATGCCCATGATGTCAACAACAGTTTTAACTGCCATGGAATCTTAGCTTGGCTCGCAGTTGGCTTGGTGTGTATTTTTAGGATGGTTTTAGATGTTTTAGAGGTCTTACTCAAATAATCTTATGCCTCTAGTGTTCTTAATATAGTATCCCATTATTTAAACAATGTTTGTGTCGTAATCTCTGCCAAAAAATGTATGTTATATCAGGAGCTCATCTCTCTTGCTGGCAGTTGCCAATGGAACTCTCTCTCTCTTACCCAAGAGGGGTTTGGGTTAGTTAAGCATAACTATTAGTCTTGCTCATACTTGGGGTTATTGATTTGAGCAAACTCTAACCATAAGTATTTTAGTATTTTAGTATAACTAAAATTTGCACCATTTGTGCTATGGACATGAATGATACTTTAAATCGTGTTGAGTAATCATGTGTCATTTTTATTTCTTAGTGGAGGCAATAATTAAGCCTATCAATCAAGCTAGCAAACAAACACACTTTAACATCTAACTAATCTTGAAATCCTCTGTTCTGTTCATTGTAATATAATTAAACAATACATAACTTGGAAAACACTTGGGGCTTTATGCAGTAATGATGAGCATCGCTCCTAATTTACAGAACAAACATGTTCTCAATTCAAAGTGTATCTCTGGTTATCTTCAGAGGATGGTAATTGCCCTACACAAATTCCAGCAAATACACAACACTGTTGTGTATTTGTTTACACAAACCATTTAACCCACAGTGCATCTCTCCATTAAAGAGCATTACACGCTATTTCAATGCTGCCTGCCTCATAATTCACATGATTAAGAGCAATTGTGAATGCAATTAATTTTATATGACAAACCTTTCCCTTGACAACACTTCATTCAGCAAGTACATCACATGTCAGCATCAACATGGCAGGGTACCAATTAAATCTGGTACAATTCTGAAATGAGTTTATAAAGAGATTTTTGTCATATTTATAAAGGGGCATAGGTGGCTGAGATATATACACCAGTGCTGTAATGCAGTGCAAAGTGAAGAGGGCAGAGAAAGAGAGAGAGAGATGAATTATAATTAGCAGGTCTAATTAGAAGCTAGCAGACACTAATGAAGAAGGATTAAGTGCTGTTATCATCAAGGACTCTGTATTAATGCTCTTATTTAATACAAGCAGTCCACATGTTCGTCACGGCGATAAACTGGACTGAAATAGCTCTCATTCTCTCTTTGTGCTACAGTATTTAGCTCGAGCTTTAACAGAATTGAACATAAGAGAGTTAGCCTGTGCTCTTCTACTGATAGGTGAATCAGCCATTTTGTCAGGTCACTGCTGTTCATTAGTATCACCCTGTAAATACAGATTTGTGATACAACCCCAATTCCAAAAAAGTTGGGACAATATGAAAAATGTAAATAAAAACAAAAAGCAGTGATTTGTAAATTATGTTCACCCTTTGCTAAATTGAAAGCACTACAACTACACATTATATGATGTTTTACCTTGTGAATTTCATTGTTTTTTTTAAATGTACAGTAATTTCAAATCAGATGATTGGAACACGCTCCAAAACAGTTGGCACAGTCGAGTGTTTACCACTGTGAAACACCATTTGTTCTAATTACACTTGGTTAATGGTCTAATAACAGCATTTGGGCACTGAAGTTTGTTAAGTTTAGAAAGTGGAATTTTCCCTCATTCATCCATTATTGCAGGTCTTTAGCTGCACAATTGTACAGAGTCTCCGTTGCCATATGGTGTGCTTCATAATGCACCATACATTCTCAATTGCAGACAGGTCAGGACTGCAGGCAGGTCAATCAAGCACCCACATTCTGTGCTTACACAGACATGCACTTGTTATCCAGGCAGTATGTTGTTTGAAGTTGTCCTGCTGGAAAATGCAGGGATGTCCCTGGAAAAGACGGTGCTGGTTGGCAGTATATGTTGCTCCAAAATATGTACATATCTGTCTGCATTCATGGTGTTCTCACAGATGTGTGAGTTACTCATTCCATGGGCACTGACACACCACTGGCCCATACAGACACTGACTTTTGGGCCTGACGCTAATAACAGCTTGGATGGCCCTTTTCCTCTTTGGTCCAGAGAACACAGCGGCTTTGTTTTTCATGTTGAAATGTGACTCTTCAGACCAAAAACACAGTTTCACTGTTCTACTTTCTATCTCAGATGAGACCGAGCCCAGAGAAGTCAGCAGTGCTTCTGGACAATGTTGATGTAGGGCTTCTGCTTTGCACAGTAAAGTCTTAACTTGCATCTGTGGATGCAGCGGCGAGTGGTGTTGACTAACAAAGGTTTACTAAATTACACCTGCTAATTATATCCCAAACCCATGTTCATGATATCCATTACAGATGAATGATGTTTTTTAACACAGTGATGTCTGAGGTATCGTCAATCCCGCACATTCAGAAGTAGTTTTCATCTTGCCCTTTACGCACCAAGATTTGACTAGATTTCTTGAATCTTTTAATAATATTGTGCACTGTAGAGGCTGAAATGCTGAAAATCCTTCCATTTTGTCTTTGGGGAACATTGTTCTCAAAGTGCTGGATTATTTGCTGAAGCATCTGTTGGCAAATTGACAAGTCTTGAATGATCCTTGCTCTTGAAGTTTTTGGAGGCTCCTTATACAGTATTATTACGCAATTGCCTCACCTGTTTAACATCTCCTGTTTCACATCGCCTTCTCATTTCAACTCGTCAAATTGTTATTAAATTACCCGTCTCAACTTTTTTGTAGCATGTTGCAATCATCTGATTTGAAAATACTGTGCATTTAAAAAAAGAAAAATTTAATTCACAAGGTTAAACATCATATAATGTGTAGTTGTAGTGCTTTCAATATAGCAAATGGTGAATATAATTTACAAATCACTCCTTTTTGTTTTTATTTAAATTTTTCATATTGTCCCATCTGTTTTGGAATTTTTGTTGTAGATTGAAAGGCTGTTGATTGAGTTTAATCATTCATTATTAATCTCTGCTTTATTGTGTCATTGCAGTATATTTTATTAAATATCTGGGGCTGAGTGAATATCTATCTGTTGGTTTTAAAATTACGACATTATATTATTACTCATGAGTCATACCTCCTAAAAACCAACTATCCTCAGAGCACTCAATACTTAATATAGATTGAATGATGAGAGAATATGAAAATTATCTCATTCTGTACTCACCTCCATGTCCTCACAGATGTATATGACTTTCTGTCTTCTGTGGAACACAAACGAAGATATTTAGAAAAACATTTTAGCTTTGCAGGCTCTTACAATGCAAGAGTATGGTGACCAAACCTTTGAAGCTCAAAAAAGCACACAAAAGTAAAATATATGGCTCCAGTGGTTAAATCTATATCTTAAGAAGCAATATGATAGATGTGGGTGAGAAACAGATAAATATCTATGTCCTTTTTTACTATTAGTACTCCTCCCTGCCCAGTAGCTGGCAATATGCATGGAGAATGTGAATAGACAAAAACAAAAGAATGTGTAAAAAAGGATTTAAATATTGATGTTTTTCTCAACCACACTTATCATATCACTTCTGAAGATATGGATTTGACCACTGGAGTTGTATGGATTACTTTTATGCTGCATTTATGTGCTTTTTGGGGTTTTAAAGTTCTGGTCACCATTCACATGCATTGTATGGACCTACAGTGCTGAAATATTCTTCTAAAAATCTTCATTTGTGTTCTGCAGAAGAAAGAAAGTCATACACATCTGAGATGGCATGAGGGTGAGTAAATGATGAGAGGATATGTGGATGAACTATCCCTTTAATTTAATTAAAAAACTAAATAAAATAAAATAAACAGAAATATACATATGTATCTTTAAACAAAACATAGTCATATCTCCTGGCAGATGAAAACCATTCATTTGAAAAATATTCTCTCTTATAAGGTTATACAGATGTGTCAGTTTGCAATGTGTGATTCAGTGACTTTGTTTGCTTGTTCTGTTTATTAAGAAGTAGTGTGTGATTCATAAATGTGTTTTGTGTTTAAACACACACACACACACACATGCCCAGACTGTCTGGGTGGCAGTTCTTAATGTAGCATGATAAGAAGAGCAAATGGACAAAGTTAATTAAAAAGATAGGCCAGACAATTTGACAGTTCCTCATTTTCTTTTTTTTTCCTTTCTGCCTCTCTGACAATAACAAAGACACGGTCTGTTAAACTTCTCACAGCAGCAACTGTAGCGTTCTTTCTGAAAATTCATGGCAGAATAATTGTGGGATTAAACGTGAATTCAGATGGGTTAAGTTGACAATTCCAGTTGGCTTTGCAGTCATAGATAGATGTATGTAGTGTGTTTGGCCTGTCGTCATTTGTAGGTCTGTGTGGAGATGTATTTGAGTGTGTATGTGTGTGTTTGTGTTAAATCAATACATCTCTGCCCCAGACGGCCACAGTCCATCAGGGTCTCCACACACAGAACCTCCTGTTATCTAAGTTTTATCTTGTTTGGTGGTCTTTTACTCAAACCACTTTACAACACATACTTAATGCCCGTTCATGAAAGGCAGTATTTGGTTAGTGGTAAATGTGTAGTTGACGTGAAATACATGTAGGAAGTTGACATGTCCTGCGCTGTGACATACTAGTCTCTAAGAAGGGCCATTATTTTAACTCATTTTGGGTAGATAAATGTACCCTAAGGACCTATTGTGTACCTTTAAAGGGTACTTAAAAGGTATTTTTCTGTTAGAACTTTTGGAAACTACATTTAGCTAATTCTGGTATAATTAGAAAGCTTGCCGTTTTTATGAGCTCATAAAAATAGAGAGGACGTGGAATATTGTGCTTTTTCACAACACTAGACCTCTTAAAATGAACTACTGAAGGCAAAATTATAAATGCAAATGGCAAAATAAATAAATAAACAAACATAAACATTCAGGTACAAATAAAAGTCCATATAGATGTCATGCTTATGTGTCAAATATCCAAATACAATTCTTGCTTAATTGAAAGAAAGAAAGAAAGAAAGAAAGAAAGAAAGAAAGAAAGAAAGAAAGAAAGAAAGAAAGAAAGAAAGAAAGAAAGAAAGAAAGAAAAGAAAAACAGGTTTGGACAAGCAGCTCATTTAAATGTCAAAAGAAGAAATGATTATTCTGATCTGCTACAGATCTGAGCATGAATGCAACATAAATCCTTGTTTTCCCTTCTTCACATGCAACACAGCAAATAAATGCAAACAAATACAAATCACATCCATCTGCGTGCAGAAATCATTGCTACAGTATGTAAATATAAGTGCAGTTTTGCTGCAAATGAAACAGCAGCTATTGCAATGATTCATCTAAATTTAAATCTAGCTGGCTTTCATTTAAAACTCATGTAAATATAAATAGCAGTGCGCTTTCATTTGAGGTGCTTGTTAATATAATGTAATGTAAATGAATGTGCCCGTATGCAGAGCAGTGTGGTTGGTGAAGCATAAACAGGGCGCAGATGGGACCCTTGTCCTCAGTTCTGTTACGGCGTGATGCTCCGTTAACCCTTTCTAGGAGATGGGACAGGGTGAGAGGGACAATAAATTGAAACCAGTAAAGCTCAAGGTTAGAATACATCAATCCTAAGAGGCTAGATGCCAAAGATGAGTGGGAATGGAATTATAGAGAGAGAGAGAGAGAGAGAGAGAGAGAGAGAGAGAGAGAGAGAGAGAGACTGGTAGGGGGAGAAGCAAAGTAAGGAAAGTGGAGTGCACATGAGCGACTGCAACCGTGAGAGAGAAACAGAGAGGGAGGGATATAGCTACAGCGCAGTGACCTACAGAGACTGATGAGTGAGTGCAGTGTGTGGAAAAGAGGAGTGTTACCACAGTATCTTGTTATCAAGAATTGCATTAAGATGGTCCCGTAGCTCTTACACTCCATATCTGGATATTTCTACCTCCATGTGGGATGAACAGCTGTGCTGAGCGAGACAGAGGCATCTGACATCGACATCATGAGGTACTCACAGAACGGAGGGAATGAGATAGTATGAGAGACATGTGTTTGAAAGCAGATAGAGATAGAGTGGTGATAATGATAACAAGAGGTAGATACAGTGCAAGACGGTGAGAGAAGAGAAAAGGAGAGAGATTTAAAATAGTATGGGATGAGTGGAGAGAGGTGTTTTCCTGGAAGTTAAGTTGGGGGTTTGTGCCTCTGTTGAGGGACTGGACATTAACCCAGATTCTGCTCAATTGAGGCTAGTAAGTTTGTTTTTGTTGGGAGTGGTGGTCTTTCTCTTTATCCATATTTGTATGATTTCTGTTGGTTTGTACTATTTTTTTTGCATGTTAACTCTTCGATTCAAGCTTTAAATGTACATTTACATTCAAATTCAATTGAGTTTCAATTTGAGTTTCATTTAAATCCAAGTCAAAATTCAATTTCAAATTCTAATAAGTCAAATTCGAATTTACGTTTACTTTCAAATTTAAATGTCAAATTCAAATTTGCATTTAAATTCAATTTAAAATCAAATAAGTTAAATTCAAATTTACATTTACATTGAAATTCAATTGAGTTCAATTTAGATTTACTTTTAAATCCAAGTCAAAATTCTATTTCAAGTTCAAATTTAAATGTCAAATTCAAATTTAGATTTAAATCCAAATCCAGTTACAAATTCAATTTCAAATTCATATTTAAATAAGTCAAATTCATATTTACATTTAAATCCATATCCAGACACAATACAGTTTCAGATATGGTTAAAAAAAAATCAGATTACATCAGATTGTTTGTTATTTCTTTTAAATGTATTTTTTAATTTCACTACCTTCAACAGCTTTTATCAGTTTATACTGTCTGTTTTGATAATGTTGCTCTGGCATTAAAAAGCTTCACAATTTCTATTCCAACAGTGATTGCTCAGTATATCCTGTTCTTTTGTATAGTATAGCTCCTGTCTTTATAGTCCTCGTGAGGACTGTCGATAGAGAAGTGGCTCTCGGTCTCGCTCTCGGTTGGTTATGAGTCGGGCGTATCCGTATATTGTATTTCGACAAAAGCAGCCCCAGTGTGAAATCTCTAGGAATGCAGACACTGTAAATTGTGCAGAAAAGAAAGCCGAGAGGGGAGAGAGAGATACATATTCAAGGGAATGAGAGTACACGTGAATGTATGATGGACTTTGCTATAGCTCCAGTATTCTTTTATCCATTGTGAAAATAGTCATCCTAAATAAGGTCTACAAAAGACATGTCACTTGTCTGCTCTGGAATAACACTTGAACCACTTGAGAATCTTCTTAGATTCAAGTGTCCTGAGGACCATCTCAGATTAATTAATATCTTGCTATATTATATGATAGACGAATAAAAACAGACAGAAATCAACAAATTAACGTTTAAATGTCAGTGAACTGTTTGTACCTGGAAGTTCCTTAAGCTAATTTCATCCATACCATATAATAAGAGAGACAAAGACCTCATAGAGCGAAAATTAAATAATGTAAATGACTAATCGCAAGCTAACTATTACACTCTGTCATGTGCTTCATTATTGCCCAGAATCCATTCAAATATAATGTTTTCCAGTCATTCTAGATATAATTATGTTATAGGGACCTTGATGGCCCAGATCCAACCTGCCAAATGTCAGTGTGACGTGTCATAATAATTCTTTCCCTGCTGACCATTTTTCTGATGGTGCTGAAGGGTCTTTCCAATCATTGTGCTGGAATGACATGCAGCCCAACGGAGAGTAAGTGTTTCCTCACAGAGAATTATTTTCGTCAATACTCTATTGGTGTTGTGGAGAATAACATTATTTTACGCATTCTGCATCGGTTGATTTTATTTGACAGGTAAATTGTGTTCTGTGAACTGTATTTGATTGCAAACATATTATATGCTGCTTTTTCAGTATGTGGATTCATGTGTTTTTCATGAGGGATTGAGTTAGTGTTTGTGTGGCTGTGTTAGTCTCTCTGAGGGTTTAAAGGGTTTGTGTTGCATTTCCTTAGAGACCTGTGTCTATTTGCTCCACTCCCCAACACTTTTTTCTCACTTTGTTTTTTCATTCTTCTTTTTAAATGCTTTGTGGGAGGCATAATACCGACTTGGCATGAGAATACTGCAAGATTACCTGATTTTAAGCACTCTGCTGGCAATTACACAAGGAAACACATTACAGGTGTCAGTTTTGTAGGCTAATGCATAAATGGAAATATGCTTGTCGTCAACATACTTAGAGATGATTAATAAGTTGTTTAACCACATCAAATCAAATTAACAGTGATGATTTAATCTCCTTCACTGTAAATGTGAGTAGTTTAACTTTTGAAAGTACAGTCTGTCATGTAGTTCTGTGTTGAAGAGTAATTAAAGAAATACTGCCATCTGTGTGTCGATGCAAGATGTTGGAGCAGTCTGTTTTATGAGTTAGTTCAGGCAGTTTGAGTAAGCATAGATTGACATCTGTGTGCTGTTGTATTAAAAAAAAGAGAACGTTTACTTTACAGACTCTCTGAGGGACTGAACAAGTATGTATTTTGTTTTTATTGAAGTGGGGTCACTACGGCTCAGTGTGTGCAAGTGTGCAAACAACTAAACCACGACTCCAGCCACTTAATAATATATGAATTAATAATTAATTGCGTCTACTTATTGCATTGTTATATGTGTTGTCTTAGCACACAATTCACTAAAGGAATTAAGCAAATTCAGTAACGGAGCAAACCCGCTTAAAATATCTCTTCCTAATGTAATTTGCATTAACCAATTCCCGAACTTACGGGTCAGTTCTGTGTGCTAGGTTGTGGAGAACGCAGTAGACTGTTTAACCGGCTCTCATTCTGGGTCTGCGCTGCTTTTAAAGCTAAAAAGCAGTGGACTGTACTTAAAAAACGATCTGGCATATTTGAAGTAACTGTACAGACTCACCACTGCAGCTCAGGGACATTTAACAAATTACTGCTGCCATCATCACTAGAAAATGTACACAAACATTACTTAAAATAAAATTCCATATACTGCCTGTTTTCCGCAAGTGGTAAAAGCACAACATTAAGCCTTGTTCGCTCCAAATCCATGCTGATTTTTTGAGACGAACTTCTGACGGAAGGTCTATTCATATTGAGTCTGTAGAGAATATAACAAATAACTGTTTCACCCCCTGTACAGTAGGTGGTGCTGTTAATGTTCTACAAACATTTATACCAGTCTGCTGCCCTGCTCAGCTTTCAATGCTGGAGATCAATATATCGAATGCTGTTAAAGCATTTATTTATCTAATTTGGCATAACTGTTTCATTGTGTTCTTTCCATGCTGTTGATGCATTTTGAGGAGTGTATAATCTGTTGTTATTGTATGCGAGTGAAACACATTCTCTTTATATTGGCTAATGTCTGGATTAATAACTAGATAATATAACACAAGGTACAGTAATATAAATACATGTGGAATATTGTACATTATTCCACATGTATTTATATCATTAAAATATGCTGCAATATTTTCTTATATTATCCGTGCAATAAAAATAGCAGTGTGGTTCAGCAATTCATTTGTCTACAGTACAAGAGAGCCTTTTTTATGGGATATTTTACTACCAGTTTGGTGCAAACAAATTGCTGAAGCTTGCTGCTAATTTTAATGCTGTGAGTGTATAACAGGCGCAGTGATATACTGAATAATGTACATTAAGACAATATACCATAAGCAGACTTTCAAAAACAGAAAATGCTTATGTTTGCAGTACCAAAGGGTTCATGAGCTGTAACTATTTATTTAAAAAAAAAAAATATATATATATATATATATATATATATATATATATATATATCATTTTCAGGGGTGTGTATCAGCTGCGTATCCTATGCCGCTGTTTGCCAGTTTATAAGCGCCACCAACAAGGTGGATTGAGCAGCTGCAGTGACTCTGGAAAATGATAAAAGCTCTTGATCAGTCAGTTTTCATCACAGTCTGAAGAAGAAGAAAAAACGGACCAAAAAAAAAAAAAACGTGTAATGTATGTGTAACTTATATGTATCTTATGTGTATTTCAGTACTACACTCAAATTACAATTGTCATATACTTTGCATATGTTGTACTTGCTATCAATGTTGTTTCTTCGTCAAATAGCAATGTCAATCACTTAAACATCAGTGCCACCTTGAGTAAGAAAAAACATGATTATTATGTATGCATATACGCATATAAAACACTGATAATTCATCACTGTTGATAATTCATTGTTGCACATATAATCAACATGATATAGTATTTATTTGTATGAATCTTGTACTCATTTATCTTGTAATAGGCCTACACACAGAAATTAATATCCTGTGATTATAAACTTAAATACATATGAAATAATTATAAAAAAATAAAAAAAAGATCATTTATGGAAGTGCAATTTTGGAATTTTTTGTATGTCACTATTTATAAGAGATAGACTGAAGAATACTGAAGAGTTTTGGGCACAACTCCAAAAAATGGATGAGCTACAGGGGGTGGAATGAGGTCCGGGGTCTCTAAAGACATGAGGTATGCGTTTAAGGGTTAACTCGTTAAATCAACAGCAAATGAATTTGACTTTTTTTTTCACTTAAATGCAGCATGCAAAGGTGTCTGTTTAGTGATTTCACCCCAGAAGGTTTTGCTTAAAATTGGCAGTATATTGTCAAATGTATGACATCATTTCCTCCTCTGTGTATCTAGTCAACAACACCTACAGTCTCGCATGCATACACACTTTGTAGCAGAAGGCAAAGCGAGCAACATGAGTTGCTTTGATACAGAAGCTGGAATATCAGGACAAAGAGAATTACAATATTAAAGAGTCACTGTCTTGTGATAATTCTGTGAAAGTGATGTTCTCTGCATGGGTTTGTCTTTTGAATCAGAGCTTAGAAACATTTCTCAAAGCCGAAACATCCTCACGTTCTCCACCTTAAACTGCACTTCTTCAACTCAGCCTGATTCCTCACTGTCTGACTCTCCTCCATGTGTTTATCCTTTCCTGTTTAACCCCCCTGGTTCCAGATAAGATCCTGCTGTGTGTGTGGGGTGTGTATTTAGCTCATGGTGGGTAGCAGTGTGTGGGGTTTTATTTTCAAGCACAGATTAGCAGATGAGAAGGGGATTCCATCCTGTTAAATTATTCATGCTTAAGAAATGATTACAGGGCATGAAACAGCATTGTCTCTCAATAAAAGCCTTACCCTAGACACCCTGTGTGTGTGTGTGCATATTCACCCCAGATGATCCTAATTCTGTAATTGAACCAGTTTCAGATTATATGGCAAGCATAATGCAAACTCAGAGAGACACGGCTTATTCTTAACAGTTCATCATCTCTCATGACGGGAGATTCGGGGTTTGATATCACCTGTGCCGTATGATGAACACTAGGCTTGAGATCGTTGCCTTATTTACGCATTGATAATCAGAACATTTTCCCGATTATTACTAACATATATCAGCATTTATATAAAGATAAAAAGGAAAGTGTGATATAAAAAGGGCTGTTTGTTACACAATAACCCCCTTTCACACGTCCACGTGCTGCTAAGTGGAAGTCGTCATAGTTGGCTAAACTTGAATGGCGCTGAATGGGGGACCACATCTCATTACATTTTGCTGACCCGTTTGCTCCAAAGGCTAAAGAAAAAATCCACGATTACGCTTTCACAACTTTGCAAAAGAAGATCAAATATACAGCGCTGGATAACAGCAGTAAGAACAAAGAAACAGGCCACATTTCTTTAATTAAAATTGGAAATTTAAAAAAGGTTGCAACATTTACGTTGTTAAAGAAGGCACTTCTTATAAACGCATCATAACAGGACTGTGAAAAGGGTCTATAGTCTTTGTCTCTTCAGACATTTTACTCAACACAACTTTGGTAAAGCGTGAGTGGCAGGGAAAATTAAAGGGGACCGCACACCAGTCACATCTATTTTAATTTTATTCTAATTTGAATGTCGGCTAATGTTAATATATAGATATCTCAAAAATATTTAAATAAAATAACGTGCCGATCAATAATCGATAAATTGATTCTTATTATTGTATTTAAATCTTAAGTTATTGAAAGTACATTTTTAATGTGTGATAACTTGTGTGGTGTTTGCAACTGGAAAGGTTGAGTCACAATGCAAGGGTGTTGTGGGATGTTGCCTGGGCATTGCTAAGTGATTGTTAGCATGTTCTGGATGGTTTTTGTTTGGTTACTGGTTGAAAAAAGGAGCACTTGGTCAAAAGAGCCCACCGTTAAATCTCTATAATGTCCTGCTAATTAATAGCACACATCTCCTGAACAATCTGAGGTGTCTTTATACTGTGTGTGTGTGTGTGTGTGTGTGTGTGTGTGTGTGTGTGTGTGTGTGTGTGTGTGTGTGTGTGTGTGTGTGTGTGTGTGTGTGTGAGCGTGTATTTATCACTTTGTGGGGACCAAATGTCCCCAAAAGGATAGTAAAACCCGAAATTTTTGACCTTGTGGGGACATTTTGTCGGTCCCCATGAGGAAAACAGCTTATAAATCATACTAAATTATGTTTTTTGAAAATGTAAAAATGCAGAAAGTTTTCTGTGAGGGTTAGGTTTAGGGGTAGGGTTAGGTTTAGGGGATAGAATATAAAGTTTGTACAGTATAAAAACCATTATGTCTATGGAAAGTCCCCATAAAACATGGAAACACTACTGTGTGTGTGTGTGTGTGTATATATATCATGGAGGGCCAAACATGAAATAATTATATAAAATTAGAATATATAGTTATAAATCCTGAATATATATATAAATATAAATCAGAATATATCCGGAATATATACATTTAAATCAGAACATATACTTGTAAATCCTGAATATATAAAAATAAATCTGAATATTTATATATATATGCATATATATGTGTAGTGCTTTCAATAGCAAATGGTGAATATAATTTACAAATCACTCCTTTTTGTTTATATTAGCATTTTTCATACTGTTTTGGAATTGGGGTTGTAGATTGAAAGTATACAGTACTGTACTTAAGACACATTAGATTTTTCACAAAAACTTTTGCCGTAAAATGACTATTTATCAGATCTCAACATCATTGAGCATCTATAGCATTTGGTAAACTTTCTCATGGAGAAATTTCTTTGGCGACTTTTTAGTTTTCCATTAAGTTCAGTGTGAAAGATAGAATATTAGTCAAATTTAAGATAAAAATGCACATTAGTATAATAAAATGAGCCTTTAAATTGTGGATGTGTGCCAAGCACTCAGGGCAGGCCCGTGGATTTGTTGGGCCATAGGCAAAATCATGAAAATATGTCATACTTTTTCATAATAGCCTTAAGCTGCTGTGTCGCGTCAACGGACACATCCGGTGTAGACAGGGTGTTACAGCCCGTTCAGGCCAATCACATTATTGGGTGCCCCTGGTGGGTATAGGAGACATGATGTTCACATCGTTATGTCTTTTAGATTTCCCCCAATCTGAAATAATGTCTTTAAAATGTGAATATAATTTAACTTCAGTGAAACATTCTAATTTAGTTTCTCAGCCCTGTAGACAGCCCTACTGTGTTGTGGATGTTACAGTGTGTTCAGACGGGAACATTTACACTCCGTGTTTAGAGCAGGAACACTCTAATGAATACATGTCGTTTTATTACCCTTAGTCCCAAGTGAAGTGATATTTCTCTGCAAAGATGATGCAATATTCATGCAAAAGTTTATTGGAGTTCAGTTCAACATTGCTCTTCCTAATCTACTTTCTACTATCCCCACAGGTGCCTCACGGTGAGATCAGGGTAGTGTGAGCGAGAGCCCCGACAGGGTCATAGGTTGGGGTCAGAGGTCGTGGCCATGGCGACACAGGGGCTGGCGGCCCGGCTCTTCGTGCTGTTGGCCGTGGTTGCTGTGGCTCATGCCTCCATCTTCCTGTCCAATCAGAGGCTGAAACCTCGATCCCAGCGAGACCGTCGCAACATCCGTCCCAACATCATCCTCATCCTCACAGATGACCAGGACATTGAACTGGGTGTGTGCAAATTGAAAACACGTGTAGGATCATTAATGAGAAAATCATTAAATCATTAGTCGCAATGACCGTCTTTTAACAGTGCCTTAACCAAGTGAGAAGATGACATTAAGTGATGACCTGTGGTCAGTTACGTTGTTATCATTAACTACTTTGAGTTGTTATGACAGCCAACAACTGCACAAGTTGAGCCTGAACTCATTTTCACACTTACTAACACTTAAAATGTTGGATGTTCTCCATCTGGATATCTGGTTGCCAAGCAATTTACAGTGACTTACAGTGGCAAGAAAAAGTATGTGAACCCTTTGGACTTTGCTGGTTTTCTGCATTAATTGGTCATAAAGTGTGATCTCAACTTAATCAAAGTCACAGGTAAAGACAAACACAATGTGCTTAAGCTAACAACACACAAACAATTATAATATTTCATGTATTTGTTGAACACATCCCATTAAACATGAACAGTAAGTGAACCTCTAAGCTAAAGACGTCAATAAAAGTTCATTAGAGCCAGGAGTTGGCAAACTTGGCATCCAATTTATGAAACAAGTTTGGAGGTGTGGGTTATGGCTACTTTGACTTCTAAAAGGCACTCAGAATCTGCTGACATGGACCATGCTTTGCAAAAAAGAGATTTCAGAAGCCTTATGATCAATAATTGCAGCATTGCATAAAGCTGGAAAGGGTTACAAAGTTATCTTGAAGAGCTTTGATATTCATCTGTCCACAGTTAGACAAACTTAATTTTGTACTGTGGCTACACTCCCTAGAAGTGGCTGTCCACTAAATAATGTTTTTCATGGATCTGAATTAGCCATGCATATATATGTAGTAATTATACATACATATTATTAAAAAGGTCTTCATTCACAAAATACGACATCCACAATGGACAATTAGGCAAAGACGTGTGATGCAGCAGTTTCCTTCAGGATCAAAGTGCACATTTCATTTTTTCGGGCAACATCAAGTTGTGTAATTCAAAAATTATTCTGTGATAAACCCTTTGGCCTTTAGTTTCATGAAAAAAGTATCGGAACAAAATTAACCAGTTATAACCAGTTTCAGGATTTACAAATAAAGTTTTCACTCTGGAACAATTGAAAATCACTTTGTTCCAGTTTTCGGTTACGTTCTGCTAAAAGCTGCTGATTGTTTATATTAATTGTGGCAGTTTATTTTATTAGCAATTTCTTTTTCTTTACTTTAAATGAGTTTAAATGCTTTTGCGCTTATACAAAAAAACAAATATTGCTTTTATAAATATTTTCAGCAAAAAACACAGTATAAGATTTGTTTGTTTTAGATATCATTATAAGCTTGTTTTGAAATGTTGATGCGATGCAACCTTAATGATTAAAAAAATATAATTTCACAATGTCTCTTTCTCATTAATTAACTTCATATAAATAAATGAATAATCATGTATTACGTTTTTATGAGCTCAAACATTCAAATACAAAATTATTGAAAATGCCTATTTCTAATCCCAATGGCGAAGTACAGTGGACGGAGCATCATGATTTTGGGCTGTTTTGGTGCTTCGGGACCTGGACCATCATTGAGGGTAAAATGTATTCCCAAATTTATCAAGATATCCTGCAGGATAATGTCAGGGTGGATGTGCGTCAGCTGAAGATCAGTAGAAGTTGGATAATGCAGCAGGACAATGACCCAAAACATCAAAGTAAATCCACTACAGAATGACTTCAAAAACAGAAAATCCCCCTTTTGGAGCGGCTCAGTCAGAGCCCAGACCTTAAACCAATAGAGATGCTGTGGAATGACCTCAAGACAGCCGTTCACACCAGACATCCTAAGAATATGACTGAGCTGAAGCAGTTCTGTAAGAAAGAATAGTCCCGAATTTCTTCGGAACATTGTGTAGGTCTAATCCACAGCTACCAAGAATGCTTGGTTGATGTTATTGGGATATATTCAGTAAAGACGTAAAATATTATAATTGTTTGTGTTGTTAGCTGAAGCACATTGTATGTCTACACTTGTGACTTTGATGAAGATGAGAACAAATTGAATGATCAATTATTGCAGAAAACCAGCTAAGTCCAAAGGGTTCACATACTTTTATTTACAACTGTAATGTGGAATTCACTTTATATGTTAAAGTGCATATAACAGCTTCAAACATGAACTAACCTTTTTAGAATTATATATTTACCCTGTTTTATATTTTGTCTAACACAAAAGCCAGTATGTCCTGTAATCTGCAGTTCATGCTGTTATGAGTACACTATCATACACCCTGCCCATCTATGCCAAAGAACTGGCAAGTTAACAATTTATAAAGGTTTGGCACTAAATTGTCAAGAGGTGCAGGGATGGACTGGCCATAGGGAGCACTGGAACTTTTCCTGGTGGGCTGGTCGGTCGAGGAATGGGCAGAGTAGTGGGCCACCCCTTTCCCCATCGGACTGTGAAACAATCAAGGGTTAAACCTTTGCCCCACTCTTATTTAATAAGCATTGCCATTTTCGGTTGCGCATGTGTACATTTCATAAGAGCAAGTAGAAACGAGAATTCAACAAAAGAGCTGTAAAGCCTGGAAACCCATTAAGGATGAAGCTACGAGTTTTCTCCTTTGTAAATATGTTAGCTCTAATGATCTTTAAATGGAGGAAAAAGTTAATTCAGTAATTAATAGCCTGATCAAATATTCCCACTGTCTTTTATATCAGTCCCATGTTAACCTGTCACAATCAATTGGAGCACCATACACGTGCAGCTGATCAGATCGGCAGCTGCATTAAGACATGTGCTATGAATTATTTTTCTCTTCCTTATTCAGCCTTTGGTGGATTTACAACATATCTAACTTTGTCAAAACGCAAATGTTGCTCCTCTTCTCTCCTCTCCTCTGGAAAGCGCTTGTCCATGTGAATACTGATTTGCATTGTCCATCCATACTGACCATTGCATGTAAAGTGCACTGAGTTCTCTTACGAGAGGTTCTCTCGTATTGCGTAAGCTAGCTTACGCTACGGGAAAGATTAATCTTTTCTGAGATATTGAAGCCAAAAAATTATCCTTAATTTTGTATCATTTGTCAACGCAGTGCCGCAACTGCAGACCTTGAGCGGGCTAGCTAGCGAGCTCATTGGTTGCTCTGCGGCAACTGCTGCAGCCTATAGACGAACTTGCGTGAACTCGCGCCCAATGAGAGCGCCAGCGCTCACTGTCCCAAAGCCCGCCAGAATGGGCGTGGCTAGGGTGCATATAAGCGCAGTTCAGTAGTCTGGAACCCTGATTTTCATCTCTTCAGCGAAGCTCTTCGCATCTCTGAAACTGCAAGAAGCAGCGTCGCCGTTCGAGGGGCATCAAGCAAGCTTGGACAGCGCTCGAAGAAGCCGGCCGCCGCCACCTTCAGCCATCCTGCGAGCTACGCCATCCGGCGACGTATCCTTTTAAAGCAAACTAGTTCCTCAGTGAACTTCACAAAAAGCACGGCGTCTTTTTAAAGATGCCTCGCGCCTGCGGTTCATGCCGCACCCCTCTCAGCGCCGGAGACCGCCACATCATCTGCGCTCTCTGCCTGGGACTGGGGCATGCAGAGCTCGCCTTCGTTGAAGGCGGATGCGACCTCTGCGAGGAGCTTCCGATGTTGACCCTGCGGGCTCGACTCGAAGCGCTCAGGACCGAAGCCACCGCGCCGCCTTCTGTTTCGCCACGCCGGAAGAAGCGCCGCTCCCAAAGGCTGCCGGAACCGGGGTTAGAAGCGACTGTCTCGCCGGAGCCTCTCCCTCGAGCATCGCGTTCACCCTCCCCGCCCCCCTGGGATGCGCAGTTGCCACCGAGCGGCCGCATTGCTGCCACCTCGGAGAGCGAGGCGGAGGACAAGGGCTGCTGTTCCATCATGGCTTCGGACAGCGAGGAGTGGTCACAAGCCTCCTCATCGGCCCAGGAATCCAGCAGGACCCGCGCCGGAGTCGAAGGGGAACTGATACGCCTCCTCAAACAGGCCGTCGACCGCCTCGGGCTCGAGTGGTCACCGCCCCCTGAGCAGGCTCCCAACAGACTCGACGGCTGCTTTCTTCCTGCCGGAACTCCACGCCGAGCTCTCTAAATCGTGGAATGCGCCTCTCTCGACCAGGATTCGATCCCACGTCTCCACCTCTCTCGCTTCAGTGGACGGCGCCGCCGAGAAGGGCTACTCTTCCATCCCCCCGGTCAAGGATTCGGTAGCAGCACACCTTTGCCCGCCCTCCGCGAGATGGCGGTCTAAGCCAGTGCTCCCGTCTAAGGCCTGCAGAACTACTTCCGCCTGTGTTGGCCGCGCCTATTCTGCCGCCGGCCAAGCCGCATCTGCTCTGCATTCCATGGCCGTCTTGCAGATCCTCCAAGCAGACCTTCTTCGGGAATGGGATGAGAAAGGCAGGCACCCAGAGGCTGTTACAGATCTAAGGAGCGTGACGGACCTCGCCCTTCGCGCCACCAAAGCTGCAGCTCAAGCCCTAGGGAAGTGCATGGCCTCGCTGACTGTAACCGAGAGACACCTGTGGCTAACGCTAGCCGACATGGGAGAAGCTGAGCGCTCCACGTTCCTCAACGTGCCGCTCTCTCCGTCCGGTCTCTTCGGTTCCGCGGTAAGTGGCATTGTTGACCGTTTTTCGGAAGTCCAGAAAGCCACCCATGCCATGAATCTCTTCCTGCCTCGCCGCGCTAGCTCCTCTGCAGGCCGCCCACGTAACCAGCCTCCTGCACGAGGATCTTCACAGCGCCCAGCTCAACAAAGCCAGACTTCCCAGCGTCGACAGGGCGGCCGCCCCAGATCGCGCTCAGACAGCCGCCGCAGACCGCCGCCCCCGGGCCTCGGCCTAAGATTGCGCTGAAACCTGAACAACCGAAGTCCTCCTAGCTTTGTTGAAAAAGCGACGGCTCAGTCCGCCGCGGCGGACCACCGTCAAAGCTTAGCCCCTGTCAGTCCCCTTCTCTCAGGCTACTACAGTGGTGAATTCAGCAGCCAACAAGCCGGTGTTACTACCCGCTTGCCTGCACTCAAACGCCGTTTTCACGGCGACACAAAAAGATCTTGTAAAGAGCAAACATGTCTTATGTGTACAAAATGTGCCCACAATCCAGTGTTCACCCCTACACACAAGCATTACACTTTCCGTGTCCCTATCAGAGAGCAAACATGTCTTATGTGTAGAAAATGTGCCCACAATCCAGTGTTCACCCCTACACACAAGCATTACACTTCCCGTGTTCCTATCAGAGCACACTCACATAAAGCGGGCACAGCCCGCTCGAATGTTAGAGTCCACGAGCCCGTGCGCGCGTCCCCTCTCTGCCCGCTCTGTCACACGGCCAGCAAACACCTCTCTATGTGTAAGTCCCGTGCCCGTGACTATGCTCGCGCATCACTTAACAGATGTGACTCTTTCCCCATTCATCTCAATCGGGAAGTCACTCACAGAACAGCATGTCCCTGCTGTCTGCGAGCAGTCATGCATAAGCACAATAAGCGCGCTCACACATTCTGTTCAGCCCGCTGTGTACGGCAATCAGGCGACTCGGCCATTCACCCTCTAGCGTTACAGCTTCAAAGCGTGGGAAGCTATCCCAGGGATATGCAAATGGGTGTTAAGCACAATAAAACAGGGCTATTTGCTACAGTTCGATCGCCGCCCTCCCGCTTCAGGGCGTGCTCGAAACTACTGTGAACACGGAAGCAGCCTGCATGCTTCGTTCAGAAATAGCAAACCTTCTGTGCAAAAGGGCCATAGAGAGAGTGCCGCCTTCACTGAGCGAGTCGGGGTTTTACAGCCATTATTTTCTTGTCCCCAAGAAAGACGGCGGCCTCAGACCAATATTAGATCTCAGGGTTTTGAACAAGGTGCTTGCAAAAAGACCGTTCAAAATGCTTACAATCAGGAAACTCCTTGTGCATGTGCACCAGGGGGACTGGTTTATTTATCTCGATCTGAAAGATGCCTATTTTCAGATTCAGATAAATCCCCGTCACAGGCCATTCTTGAGATTCGCCTTCGACGGTCAGGTTTATCAATACACCGTCCTTCCGTTCGGCCTGTCCTTAGCACCCCGTACTTTCATGAAGTGCATGGATGCGGCGCTCGCACCCCTGCAGAGTCAGGGCTTGCAAATTCTGAACTATTTGGACGATTGGCTGATTTTGGCACAGTCACATACGGAGCTTCTGTCTCACAGGACAGTTCTCCTCAGTCATCTGAACAGTCTGGGTCTTGCAGTCAATTGGACCAAGAGGTCACTACAGCCCAGTCAGGCAATTTCCTTCCTTGGAATAGAACTAGACTCTGTGGCAATGACGGCTCGCTTATCTACACAGCGAGCGCGCCGTGTTCAGCGACTAGCCGCGTCATTTCAGATGAACAGCCTCACGCCTCTGAAAAATTTCAGAGAGTGTTAGGTTACATGGCCTCAGCCGCAGCAGTACTTCAGCTGGGTTTACTGTGCATGTGCCCGCTTCAGCATTGGCTAAACACCACAGGCCACAGGCCGCCAGCCGAACAGAGTGACTCAGACCTGTATATCAGCTCTGCAGCCTTGGACGGTGGCCGAATGGTATCAGCGGGGAGTGACGAAGGGAGCTGTATCTCGCCGAAAAGTCATCTCGACAGATGCGTCCAACACGAGTTGGGGCGCGGTCTGCGAGGGCTCGCCGGTTTTCGGCCTATGGTCAGTTCAGGAAAAGCTCCTTCACATAAATTGTCTGGAAATGATTGCGGTCGAATACGTGCTCGTGCGCTTCCTCCCGGTCATTCAGGGTCACCACGTCCTGGTCCGTTCGGACAACAGATCTGTGGTATCCTATCTAAACCGTCAGGGCGGTGTCAGATCCAGGAACCTCTTCCATCTGACAAAACGCATACTAAGTTGGTCCCAGGGCCACCTGCGCTCGCTGAGGGCGACACACGTGCCAGGCCACCTGAACCACGGCCCAGACAGACTGTCCAGAGACAATGTTCCCCCAGGGGAATGGTCCCTGCACGCTCAAACAGTCCAGAAATTATGGCAAATATTCGGCAGAGCAGAGATAGACCTCTTCGCGTCAGAAGAGAACTCTCACTGCCCAGTATTTTTCTCTAAAAGCGAGGACGCGCTGGCCCAACCGCCCGCTTTACGCCTTCCCTCCCATCTCGCTATTGCCACAGGTAATGCAGAGGATCAGGGAAACGCGTCACTCGGTGCTCCTCATAGCCCCGCGCTGGGAGAATCAGACATGGTTCCCGGAGCTTACGCAGCTGTCACTGACAGCCCGTGGCCCATCCCAGTGAGAGCAGATCTCCTCTCTCAAGCTCGCGGCACGATCTGGCATCCCCACCCAGAGCGCTGGGCGCTGCAGCGTGGGTGATCAACGACTACCCGTCGCTTTGCCAGAAGGAGTAATGAACACTATCATACATGCTAGAGCCCCTTCCACGAGAAGACTCTATGCGTCCAAATGGTCGGTGTTTTCAAAATGGTGCACCGACAGAGACCTGGACCCACGGACATGTGGGGTGTCGTCACTGCTCGTGTTTTTACAAGAGCTGTTGGATAAGGGCAGATCCCCATCCACGCTCAAAGTGTACGTGGCGGCCGTCGCGGCGTTCGCCGAACCCCTGCACGGCCAGTCACGGGAAAAAGCGAGCTGGTCATCCGCTTCCTCAGGGGAGCTAGAAGGATGAACCCCGCGCCCCCATCGGTTCCTATCTGGGATCTTTCTGTAGTTCTCGAAGCTATGAAAGCCCCCCCTTTCGAACCGCTTGAATCCGTGGATTTGAAATACCTTTCACTCAAAACCGTTTATCTGACTGCCCTGTCATCAGCTAAACGTGTGGGAGACCTTCACGCGCTGTCTGTCAGCGCTGCATGTATGGAGTTTGGACCAAGTGACTCCAAGGTCATTTTAAAGCCTAGACACGGCTATGTCCCCAAGGTGATCGGTACTCCTTTCAGAGCACAGATTATTTCCCTATCGGCTCTGCCAGCATCCGATAGCGAACGCGACACAAATCTCCTTTGCCCAGTCAGAGCACTGAGATTGTATACTGCGCGCTCCACCTCTTTCAGACGCGTTGAGCAGCTTTTCGTTTCGTTCGGAGGGCGCACCAAGGGTCTCGCCACCTCGAAACAGACACTGTCTAGATGGATAGTGGACGCTATTGCTGCCGCGTACGCGTCGAAAGACCTGCCATGCCCGTTAGGCATTAGGGCTCACTCCACCAGAGGCATGGCCTCCTCGTGGGCATGGTCCATCAGGATTTCCATTCAGGACATATGTGTGGCAGCGGGCTGGGCTTCCCCCTCCACCTTTGTCAGATTTTACAATCTGGAAGTGCCCGCTCTACAGGCAAAACTACTAGCGGTTTAATACGCTACAGCTCCCCTGGTGAGCTGCACTAATGGGACACATTCCACACAGACCGGCACCGCCGCTCTGTTTTTCCCTCCCCACTATGTGCTTATGTATCACACACACACTGACCCGCACTCTTGCCGGCCAAATATTATTTCCCCACTCACAAGGGCTCCTCCGGGTCCCCTCACCCCCCTGGGGCTCATGCAGTGGATGCTTGGCGCGCACGGCGTTGACAATGGGTTCCCGTAGCGTAAGCTAGCTTACGCAATACGAGAGAACCTCTCGTAAGAGAACGTCTCGGTTACCTACGTAACCTCGGTTCTCTCTAGATGAGGGAGCAGTATTGCGTAGCTGGCCGTGCTCGCGCCACGAGCGATTTTCGCTTCATTCAATGAAAACCAGGGTTCCAGCCTATGAACTGCACTTATATGCACCCTAGCCACGGCCATTCTGGCGGACTTTGGGACAGTGAGCGCGCGGGCGCCTCTCATTTGGCGCGAGTTCACGCAAGTTCGTCTATAGGCTGCAGCAGTTGCCGCAGAGCAACCAATGAGCTCGTTAGCTAGCCCGCTCAAGGTCTGCAGTTGCTGCACTGCGTTGACAAATGATACAAAATTAAGGATCATTTTTTGGCTTCAATATCTCAGAAAAGATGAATCTTTCCCGTAGCGTAAACTAGCTTACGCAATACTCGTTCCCTCATCTAGAGAGAACCGAGGTTACGTAGGTAACCGAGACGTTTTTCTTTGTTATTTTTTCCATGTAAAGGTGTGGATAAAGGCCATATCGAACCAGATTTCCTGTCTCCGGTCATATCAGTTATGCCCATCTGGCTGTAGTGTGTGTATGTGTATTTTTGAAATGGAAAATTGAAGAAAGACTGAAAGGTGACTTTCAGAGTGAAAACAGATGGTTTTGCAAAGAAAGATTATGTAACCAGTCACTAAATGCTCTGAAAATGTGCTGCGCCATGAGTATTTAAATAAACAGTTCACCCAAAAATGAAAATGCTGTCAATACTGACAATGGCAGTTTTATAGTGACCCACTTTATAGCTTAAAAAAGCACCCAAAAGTATCATAAAAGTAGTTTTTGTGGCGTGAGCATCTTATTGCAAGTTATCTAACGGTATTAAACCCATAATTCAAATGCAATACAAGTTATTGCATGGTGACCAAGCTCCCATGATGCATTAAAATTCACAATGCCACTGTCTAGTATTTCATGTTAGAGAAAAAGAAAGACCCTAGTTATCTGGGGCAATTAGTAGAGCATATTTGATGTATATTAGATATTTTCTTTCTTGTCTCACTCTCTGTCACTCTCTCACATTTAGGCTCCATGCAGGTCATGAATAAGACACGGCGGATCATGGAACAGGGTGGAACGCACTTCTCCAACGCCTTTGTCACCACACCTATGTGCTGTCCGTCACGCTCTTCCATGCTGACTGGGAAGTATGCCCACAACCACAACACCTACACCAACAACGAGAACTGCTCCTCGCCCTCCTGGCAGGCCCAACATGAGCCCCGCACCTTTGGAGTTTACCTCAACAACACCGGCTACAGGACAGGTGGAGACCATTCACACACTTGTGCCTACACAATGCATATACTTACTAAATCACCCTATTTGTGTCTCATGTAGTAGCATAGAGTATAGTGTAAGGCTTACAGAAGATTTAAGTAGATTCTAGAACAGTAGAGCAGAGCAGAGTAAGGGGACGTTCACACAAGCTACATATACATAGACACACTATACTGTAGAATAATGGTGTATAAGCTCTCCCTTGAAATAACCTGACATGAATGTTGAATTGACCTGTGTTATATAGAGTTATAAAACATCTCTCATTTCTGTGCTTTGAGAGCTGGTTCATTTGTCAGAGCTGAAAAACGTGTGTCTGTTGTGTTTTTTACTGACTTTTATCAGAGATTTGGTTTGACAGGCCCTCAGGTCACACACTCTCTCAAACTCACTCTCACAGACTCTTGCACGAACATTGACATAATCTGTCTCCAACAGATGATTTTAATCAAACTAAAACCTTCTGGCTGTATTAGTTGGTTTTGTGTATTTGATTGTGTGTGTGCTTGTGTGTGTGTGTGTGTGTGTGTGTGTGTGTGTGTGTGTGTGTGTGTGTGTGTGTGTGTGTGTGTGTGTGTGTGTGTGTGCATGTTCTCTGTTTGTGACAAAGACATCGTGCAAAGCTACTATGTGCATGTAAACATACCATGACCAGCTGTGAATATTCTGCATATCTCTCTCTCTCAGGCTCTAACTTACACACACACTTGGCAGTGAGTCAAGCTTTTAGTGGTAACAGTGATCCATTAGAGCACACTTCCTCTAAGAAAAAGACCAGCCCCTGACCAACATCCCCTCTAATGTAACATTTCCAAAAGAAATTTTCATCCATCTTCACACACCTCCCTGTCTATTTATTTCTGTGTGTGTGTGTGTGTGTGTGTGTGTGTGTGTGTGTGTGTGTGTGTGTGCGTGTGCGTGCGTGCGTGCGTGCATGCATGCGTGCATGTGTGTGTGTGTTTTCAGTTTCTATCTCTCTGCCCATTATATTTTGTCAGATGAACATTTGGTTTAAAGCATTTAGCACATTATAATAAAGTGTACTTAACTCTACTCCACACTGCTCTATTCTATTCTAATTCACTAATGTTCTTCTCTTCTCTACTGTTCTCTGCTCTCAACTGTTTTCTCCTTTATTCTATTTTGCTCCACTCTTTTTGTGTTTGTGTTTGACTTTTTCACTCTTCCGTACTCTTCCATAATCTGCTGTATTCTGTTCTACTGTATTCCACTGTTTTACTCTGCTCTGCTCTACTCTAGTCTACCATGTTCTATTCTATTCTGTTCTGTTCTATACTCAACCCTGATCTTCTCTCTGATCTTGTTCTACTCGGTTTTACTTTACTATATTCTGCTCAGCTCTACTCAGTTCTGATCTGATCTAATCAACTCTGTTTTACTCTAATCTACTGTATTCTATTATGCTCTACTGTACTCTGATCATCTCTACTCTGATCTACGCTACACTATTCTGCTGTACTCTGCTCTACTCAACAGTATTCTATTATGCTCTAATCTACTCTGATAAACTCTGCTCTGCTATAATATACTCTACTCAAATCTACTCTGCTATTCTATTCAACTGTACTCTGTTCTACTGTATTTTATTATTTTATGCACTACTCTGATCTAAACTACTCTACTCTGCTCTACTGTGTTCTATTCTGCTCTACTCTAATCTGATCAACTCTGCTCTACTGTACTCTGCTCCAACACCGCATGACTGTGGCAGTATTTTTGCAATTATAATTATTATATGGCTCATAACACGTCTCAGTGCAGTTCCGAAGTGAAATGTCCACTGTGTGGCGCAAACAAATTAGCTAAATGTCGTCCCAAACAGATGAGGTTTTTAAGGTTAATGCCCTATCGAGGTTTTAATCAACAAAACCTACCTCCCTACCCTAAACCTTAAACCTAAATCTCACCAACTGTGTCAAAAAAAGCAAATATGAGATGAAAAACACAAATTCTGAAGCAACCACATAATTTCGTGCTGCTTCTATGATACTTTGACTCACATGTTGACTCGCGTGCTCTTCTGGACTTGTACCCCGGTCTTTTGTATCACAAGTGCAACTCTCTATCAGTTGAGCAACCACGCAATTTAATCACACACTAACAAGCTTGTAAATGTAGTTGGTTATATAATGCAAACGTTAAAATTAGTCATGCATTACAGTGAAAGTGTTTATATGTCATAAGACAGCATTGTGTGAGGAACAGAGTGAAAAATAAGCATTTATTAACTGATAATCTGCCGTTTTACTCTTGATTTGAGTGAAACGGATTAAAGTAATTGTTGTTTTAGTGCCTGTAATGTTCATTCCACCTAGAAATTGCAGTGTTACGTACAACAGGCAACATAAAAATCATTTTGGAAAAATTCAGTTATTGGAACATGATTATTTGACCAGGTTGTGAATGCCACTGGGGGAGAAATGTGACAGTGATTGGAGACAGAACAAAAGCGACTTAACAAACCAATCTATTTTAACAACATCCTCTCTCTCACAATCTCCTCTCTTGATTTCATTCTAGTAAGGAAAAAAGATCTACGCTATTCTACTCTGCTCTACTGTATTCTATTCTGTTATATTCTTCTCTGATCCATACTACTCTACTGTAATCTGCTCTACCATACTATATTCTATTATATTCTGATCAACTCTGCTGTACTCTATTATAATTTGCTCAACTTTACTGATCTATTCTAGTGTATTCTTTCCTGTTCTATTCTACTCTACTCTTCTCTGATCTATGCTATTCTATTCTACTCTACTGTATTCTATTCTGTTATATTCTTCTCTGATCCATACTACTCTACTGTAATCTGCTCTACCATACTATATTCTATTATATTCTGATCAACTCTGCTGTACTCTATTATAATTTGCTCAACTTTACTGATCTATTCTAGTGTATTCTTTCCTGTTCTATTCTACTCTACTCTTCTCTGATCTATGCTATTCTATTCTACTGTACTCTGCTCTACTCTATTGTATTCTATTCTGCTCTACTCTGACCTAATCTACTGTACTGTATTCTGTTCTATTCTGATCTACGCTACTCTATTTTACTGTATTATGCTCTATTCTATTCTGATCTTCTCTGCTTAACTCTATTATACCCTACTCAACGCTACTCTGCTCTGATGTATGCAACTCTGTTCTACAGTACTCTGAATTACTCTATTCCATTCTATTTTGCTCATTTTTACTCTAGACCACGTTACTCTTTTTACTGTACTCTACTGTATTCTATTCTGTTATGCTCTTCTCTGGTCTAATCAGCTCTATTCTGTTATTATCTTCTCAGCCCTACTCTACTCAGATCTATGCTACTCTGTTGTACTCTACTGTATTCTTTTCTGTTCTATTCTGCTTTTGTCTACTCTGATATGTGCTACTCTATTTTACTGTACTCTGCTCTTGTCACATATTGCCTGTTGTCTTTTGTTTTTGTGCTTTTATGTTGAAATTCTTGTTTAGTTCCTGTTTCCTGTTAGTTTTGTAGTCATTTGTAGTTTAATTTTATGATTGGTTTCCCCTGATTGTTTCCACAGTTGTTGCTCGTTCCCTTGTTTGTTCCCTTGTATATTTAAGCCCTTGTCTCCCCCAGTTAGTTTGTCAGTTCTCAGATGTGTTATGATGCTCTGTGGTTGCCTGGTTTCCTGTGCTTTTGTTATGTTCTGAGTTATAAAAAAATATCTTTTGTTTTATTGAAGCTGTGCTTAGATCCTCATTCTTTGCCTGCCTCTTCACAGCTCTACTCTACTCTACTCTACTCTACTCTACTGTAATGTATTGTGTTGTATTCTGCTCTACTGTATTCTGATGTGCTTTACTATACTGTATTCTGTTCTACTGTATTCTGATGTGCTTTACTATACTGTATTCTGTTCTACTCAATTCTGATCTTCTCTACTCTAAAACACTCTTCTCCAGGAATGGGCAACTTTGAAGGTGGTGAGGGCTAAAAAAAAATTCTCCTTTCTACCATGAAGCCGAATTACAAATCTGCTCTCTAACAATGTTCACCCCTTTACTCAATTTCCTCATTATTTTGGGTGATCTTTGGGTGATCATCGCATTACTAATGCGATGATCTTTTAAAGATTTTGTTACCTATATTTATAACAAATATATGTATATATACTGTATATATTTTGGAACTTGCGTTTTTACTAAAACACGCCATTCACATGTACAAATTCATGTTCAATTGACAAGCAATATACTTCAGACTTATGAAAATGAACAGACAACATTTTCAACCTCACCTCATAAAATAGCTCATAGGTTTTAGTTAAAACCATTATTATCAGCAATAACAATACTGTATACAAGAACATAACATTTCAGTGCATTAATACAAAACATTTTTGCATCAGAGCACACATGTATGGACCAAACAGTCCCCTGAGTAAGAGAACTCTGTTGAGAACTCTCTATTCGCAAGATTTCTCAACAATCAGACAGGTATCTCAATCATGCATTTCTTTAAAGTTTCTCCCTCTGATAACAACTTTTTGGTTTTTTGCAAGCACAAGCGAAACTTTCATGGATTTCATAAATACTTTGATGCATTTTACCCTTGTATTTTATTTACCCTTTACATCTGTGAGGAGAGCAGCTCTGGTGTATGTATCTCTGATAATATACGCCTCTTTGACCTTATTAATGATGAGCAAGTGTGAGATGTTGCATGCTAGAATCCTACAGTGATCAGCAGGTCTGCTAAAAAAGTCTCTTCTGGTCAGTAGTTGTAATTACATCATAAGCTGAATGCAATCGTTACATAATCCCCTTTTCAAAGAAATAAAATGAATCCTCAGTTTTCTCCGACGGGCTGTATTCAACAATGCAGCGGGCCGCCAGTTACCCAACCCTGCTCTACTCTGCAGTATTCTATTCTGCTGTGCTCTACTCTGATCTACACTAATCTACTGTACTCTACTGTATTCTATTCTGCTCTATTCTATTATGCTCAACTCTGATTTACGCTACTCTGTAGAACTCTACAGTAAAATAGAAGTCTACTCTAGTATACTCTCAGTAAAACCAATTGACATAATCTTTAAACACTGAAATGTTTTAATTAGTGTTGTCAAAAATATCGATATTTCGATAAATATCGATACTGAAATATCTGAACGGTACCAATACTAATTTCCCTAAGTATCGATACTAGCCGAGCTGTCACTTTCACTTCTCTCCAAAGGCGCGTTGACAAACACCACACACACTCGCACTCCTCTCATTCGCTCTGGTTAAATAGCAAAAGTGAAGTGAATGTAAAGATGGCGAGTGCATGCGGCGCCCCCGCGACCAGTTTTGTTTGATAAAGAACACAGCAGGAGTGCTATCTGGAAATATTTTTGATATGAAGCCAGACATCCGAAGTCTCCCGGAAGTCTCCCGCATATTGATAGCTTCTCCCTGATGCCCGCAATTTAGTTCAAATCTCCCGGAATCTATAGCGCACATGCGAGACAGAACATACTGCACGCATAACATAGATAGCGCGCACACAACATACATAGCGCGTGCTAGAGAGGGAGAGAGCGAGAGACCTTATGAAAGCTAGTCAACCCCAACCCCCCCCTTGACGTTTAAGTATCTTTTGTTGACATTGAGATTGGATTTGATTTGACTTGGAAATACAAAAGATTGCACTTTTTATTTACTTGCACTTTATTGGTTTTTGAATGTATGGCAATCTGAGAGGCTTTTGAACAAGTGCAATACCTCAGGACATTTTGTTCATGTAAAATATACCTCATTGTCATGTTCTAGACAGTTCTACCCTCTTAATATTGTGGCAGTTTTTTTCTCTGTGGTATCGAAAATGGTATCGAATATCGATATTTTTCAAGGTATCGTATCGAAGTTAGAAATTCTAGTATCGTGACAACACTAGTTTTAATTATGTAATTATGTTTAATTATGGCCCTCAATCATAGCTATGCTCTCTTTTGTATGTATTTTCCCAGCATTCTTTGGGAAGTATCTGAACGAGTATAATGGTACATACATTCCTCCGGGCTGGAGGGAGTGGGTCGCCATGGTAAAGAATTCCCGCTTCTACAACTACACCCTCTGCAGGAACGGCATCCGAGAGAAACATGGCTTTGACTACTCAAAGGTCTGTATGTGAGGTGCTCAATGATGTGGAACCCCCTCTTTTCTCATTGTTCTTCTTTCCTTCAGTTCTTTCCATGTCTCCATCCATTCTAGAGCAGTTTGATTGATAGTCTTGTTAGACTGATTTATAGCCAAACCATTTCTGTTTGTCTCCCCCACTCTACCACTTCCCCATCCCACTCTCTCATTGGCTGTCTCTCAAAGCTTAGTGTCAGATATCAGAGGTCATCGCTGCATTTTTATTTCTTCTTAGATTCCTCTCTTTGTTATTTCTGTTATTTCTCACCATTCATTGCAGTGGCTGGCATTCAAGCTCTCTAACAACAGAAAAGTCTGCTTATGAGCAGGCTTACATGGAAACAGCGCTCGTGGAACTATGCAGAAAGCGTTGCATATTTCGGAAAAATTGGAACGGCCATCATGCACAAAGTCGTTTACTCAACATTTTGGATGATTTTATTATATTTTCAGTTATTGTTGATAGTGTAGTATTCTCAGATCCATTTAAATGGATAACTCAGCCAAAAATGAAAATGTAGTCATCGTTTACCTTGAGAGAAGCTTGTTCACAGTGGCTAGCGTATAAACCTCGCAAAACCAAAAACAGCCAAGTTTTCACATGAACAACGTAAGTTTAAACGTAAGCCATTGTGAAAATTCTTCCTCTTGTGTTCTGTAAAACAAGAAAAGTCGTACAGGTTTGGTATGACATGAGGGTATGTGAATGACAGAATTTTAAGTTATTTGTAAACTATTCCTTAAACACATTTAACCATGTTTAAATCCATTCTTCAGAATTCGGCATATTTTCCCCAAAAAATCAGTGCAGAAAAAAGTCCCAAGATGCTGTCTGGGTATTCAAATGTAAACTTGTGAGATCAAACATAATCAGTAGATGATGTAATGATCAGATCTAATCAGATCTTCATTTTCCACTTCTTCTTGCAGGACTACTTGACAGATCTCATAACCAACGACAGCATCAGTTACTTTCGTATGTCTAAGAAGATCTACCCTCACAGACCTGTGCTGATGGTGATCAGTCATGCTGCACCTCATGGCCCAGAGGATTCAGCCCCTCAGTATACCACCGCCTTCCCCAATGCATCACAGCACATGTAAGTTCAAACAAGCATGCTGTTTTCATGTAAAACCGATCTGTGTGTTATGATCAGAACTAATTAAGAGAAGGTGGATGTGTAGAACTTGACAGGCATTACAATCCTGCAGAATTCAGGTTTTCTGGACAGTTCTGTTGGCACATAATCAGAAGCATCAGTTTTGTTCTACTTGTGTATTCCTAAAAGGAGCAAAAATAGAAACACACAGATGTTCACATTCAGTCAGTGGTAAAGAAGAGGGACAGCTGTAATTCTTGCATAACATTCTCAACTGACATATCTTCCCCATTTCTCTTTTTCTACCACTCAAGTGCTACTCAATAGAGTTGTTAAAGTGGAAACAGCCCTTACTGCTTCAAACTAATATATACACACTCACACTTTTATCTATCTGTCGTTTTCTCCTGCTCTCTTGCTAATTGCCCGCCAGCTGGTATCAGACCTCTTTTTCTCTTTCTCTCTGTTCATCTCATCTCTCCATTACTGTCCTTCCAGCATGAAAATCCTCTGCTATTCCCAGGGTCTGTAATCCCTCTGTCAGAGAAACACTGCCATTCTGCCATTCACACACACACACACACACACACACACACACACAAACACACTCCTGAATACATGCATGGCAGTGAAATCTCTGCATCCTTTATGCATACACAGCCTCAATTAAATCCTGTCTACACATGATGTTGTTTTTAGGTAGCTGGATTTGCCTAACAAAACCTCTATGATGCCTCTCTCTCTCTCTCTCTCTCTCTCTCTCTCTCTCTCTCTCTCTCTCTCTCTCTCTCTCTCTCTCTCTCTCTCTCAATGTTGATCAAATAATCTCAAAATCTCATTTTATAGTTCTCTTTGTCTACTCTACGTGCACCCAGTAACCTCATAAATTCAGCCTTTGGATGCACGTTTCTATGTATCCCAGAAACCCCTTGCCAGATGTCCACAGCTGATTCGTTCCTTGTCATTAGTCAACTTCACAACACACCGGTACATAGGCACTGATTGTATAATCTGGATTATCAAGCATTCTTAGGACAGAAACATAGTTCATGTAAGTATGCAAATGCTGGATTCTCAGCAAGACTCTGTTTGGGGGTCTGACCAGCCGAAACAAGACTCGATCCTCAAAGAATGTCAAACAATAACGTTGGAGCTTCTTAGATGTTCACATAATAGGACAGATTAATTCTAAATATGAAGATATGCTTCTATAGCTCTGTTTGAATTTAAGTTGTAATTTGATCACCCCTAAAATGGGTCATTACATTTATATTGCGAGAGCAGCTCAATTAAATGTGTTTATTATTATTATTATTATTATTATTATTAATTTATTCAGTGCGTGGACAGAGCAGAGAATATAACGTTAGTCTCTAATCATTTTAAACAGTAAATCACTTCAGTGATTTAGGACGGATTGCTTTCATATCAACTGCTAACTGTACCAGGGTTTACATAAACCGTACACACGGCCACCTTTTCAAGCAGACTTAGGTGCGGTCAGAGACTATTCAGCAGAGACGGCCACTTCTATTAAAATTAATGGGAGAAATTGAAACCCAACGGTCAATGGATGTAGAATTCCCGCCTTACAGGTAAAAGAGACAATCAGCTTTTAGATACAAACATTGCTTGTCAATAAACTCGAGAATGCACATGCGCTTTAGCTATACAAGTCGGAATTCTTTTCTTTTCTTTTTTTTGGCATTATCTGGGGTACAGAAGCACAGTTCTTTGGATCAAACCAACCGTTTTTGAGATTTTGGGCTTTCCCCATTCAAGTAGATAGGAGCTGTAGTTTCATGACTGCAAATGGCTTCCAGATAGCATTCCAAAGATTGCTAGAAAGATTTTGGTGCAGTTTACTGGTGCCTCCACATTAACCAAACAAACCAAACTTACTCAGGTCTCTAAAGCTCTTGTGTGAAAGCACAAACAGATGTTCTTCACAAATTAGCTTTATTGTAGCAAACAAAACCTCTAATGAACAGCCCCGCCTTCAAAGTGTTTCTGACCAATCCTATCTTAGCAACTGATGCCATCCTCCATTTATCTGACAAGCGCTTACATTTTTTGCAATGCGAGTCTATGGGAGTAATGAGTGTTTGAGTAGTTTCATGCTGAATTTTATAGAAATGATTGGAAAAATATAAACAACATTGTTGCTGGGTCACTTGTGACAGTAACAGCAGGTACCTACAGAGGATTCACACCTTTCCACATCTTTCTTTTTTTTTAATCTTTTAATAAACCTCGAAAAGAGCATGATTTAGATTCAGACACCACAGAATGCTCAATGAGGTAAAAAGAAAAGAACCCTACAGTGACAGCTTAGGACTTGAAGGAATTATTGGAACTGGTTAACATGCGTGTACTACAGAAATCATTAAACAGGCATGGTGTCCATGACAGGACACCATGAAGAAAGCTGTTGCTTTCCAACAAAAAGAAAATGCTGCTTGTTTAAAGTTTGCCAAAGACCACCTTGACACTCCACAACGCTACTGGGAAAATGCTTTGTGGACTGATGAACCTAAGTTTGAATTGTTTGGGAGGAACATGCATCAATATGCGTGGCTTAAAAGGGCACCGAATACAAAACCTCATCCCAACCGTGAAGTACGGTGGAGGGAGCATCATGTTTTGGGGCTGCTTTGCTGCTTCAGGGCCTGGACTGCTTGCCAACATCATGAAAAAAAATAATTCCCAAGTTTATTAAGACATCCAAAAGGATAATGTCACAAAAGTAGTGGAAAACTACTAGTGCAGTAACAAAAATAGAGCCCTGTGTCTCTAAGTAAAAAAAAACACAATATCGGCTCATATATCTCATATATCTCATATAGCATTTGAGCAATAGAAAGAACAGACAGAGATACTGGATATATTTCTGTCATAGGAAATGAAATCAGACATTTAAGGGACAGAATGGTCACATATGTTCACTATTTCTCAAGACAATTTGATGACAGCCCCAAAAGACATTAACAGATACCATTTATTTTATGATTTGTTGATGGAAAGCTCTTCAGATATAATGTGTGTGATAAGATTTTTTTGGATGTTTTCATTTAACAGGCGTTTCATCCATGGTTGCAGTAGATAAAATTGAAGATGCAATCCTGCCCACTTTTTGGCTTACATAAAACATCCATCATCCTTTCAAAGTTACAGTTTAAGCCAGCGTTTGTGTCTAGAATTCACAGTGTCTTCTCTTTTTCACCAATAAAAACACAAAGCCTTGCACCATTTTGCTAATCCAGTCCCTTTTGCACTTGGGCATAAACACACAAGTAATGATTCTCTCACGTCATTATCTGTTACATTGACACCTGTCTTATCGTACCATAATTGCTGTAAATTATGTCATTTGTCCCCAGCAATAAAAACCTGCACTCCACACATCATTCCAATTCGTGGACATAACGGTGAATGTACTTTTCATTTCGTGGATAACAGAAAACTCCTTTCATGACGCAAATGCACCCAGCATGTCACTAAATGTTCCTTCTGCGAATGAAACATGTATTTTGTTCCACAAAAGGGGTTTACTGGATCACAAAATCATTTTCATCCCCAAAATGTTTTTTGTACATTCAATTTGGTGACTCAGCATGCCATAAAATGCATTGTGCATAAGAAATGCTCATTATGTAGAGGAGATTTCATTCATGAAATGGTTGTTCTAGTTTACTTTAATTTCAGTGTAATGACAGCACTTCGTTCTGAGCACAAAAACAGATTTAGAATTTTGTGCAAGTGCTGACTTTACATTGAAAGTGATTAAATACTACTGGCTTTTGTCTTTCTGTGTATGAAATGTGGTAAAGTGAAAACTGCATTTTATCATGCTGCACTTCGTGTTTCGTAATTCATTCAGCCCACAAAAATAAGTCTTTTTGTGCGATCAATCAAAGAAATTGGCTCATAAGTGTCATTCTTTTGTGATTCCGACAACACTAGTCATGCTGCATGTTTTTTTGAGTGCAGTCAGTGAACACGGCACAATAGAAAGGGGTGTTGTTTTGCAGTTATTTCTCATCACAATTCAGACTACAAGCCAACAACACGATAATTGATGTTGCTGTGGTGCTGTCGATTCACTGCTGAAAAGCAGTGCAGAATACACTGTGTCTTACTCCACTGTTCTCAGTGGAGAATCCCGCTGAATTCCTGCATCCTGTTCTAATGCTCCATGAAGAATTCCAGAGACCGTCTTCATTCTTTCAGTTGAGTCCACTGCAAACCAACCGGCACCTTCCCTAATGGCCTCCTGCTAGTCCTGATCTTCTCCGCTCCTTGTCCTCATACAGTGCTGTATTTCATTAACCCCTCGTTGCCCCTCGGGCTGGCACGGGACCACTGAGAGACATTGTCCAAATCCTCACGGATATTCAGGAAAGCGTGTACTTGCTTGCCAAACGCTATTGTTCAATGGGAAAATCCCCGTTCCCATTGGTGCATGATCCTGCTGCACCTGTTTCATTTTTGTCACTCTTGTCATGGAGGGAATAATGGGGAAAAAATACAATATGAACTGAGAAATAGAGAGGGAAAGGGTGAAAGACAGTTCTGAGAGGATTTAAAGGATATTATGCACCCAAATGGACTACTTACAAAACTGCTTCCCTGTTCTACTTAGTTCAGCTTTTCTACTTATGCATTTACATTTCAACATATATCAGTATACTCACTGCATCAATGAAACAATGACACAAAATAGAGATTAATAAAAGGTGATGCATGCATTCATCAGGTCTCTATGTCCGCCCTCACACATGGAGCATTGCAGTGTTTGAAGTGTGTAGCTGTTTCATCCAAAGAGCGCTGGCACTGACTCCCTTTACTAGTCTCCTTCACACTTCTGTAATTTGCGGTTCAAGCTGATTTGTGGTTAAATATCTGCTGCAGACTTTCGCTTGAGGAGAAATGGTAACATGCGCTTGGAGTGCCATTGCTTTCTTAGATCATCTTGGGCTTAATTAAAGCTCTGAAAACTGTTCGTCCACTGAAATTTGAAGATGCTGTACACATTAATGTTTAGAACATTTCTTCTCCTGTCTCTGAAAATATCATTACTTTAAAATGTTCTTCCAAACACTCATTTTAAGCAGAGTTTCAGGAACTGGCAACAACAGCACATTGTAGCACATTTAACCCGAAACTAGCGAGCAGCTTTATTTCAAAGTGGAATTATGTTAGAGGCTCAGTGCTAGTAGTCAATAAAGACAATGAAAAAGAGAGAGAGAGAAAGAGAGAGAGAGAGAGAGAGAGAGAGAGAGAGAGAGAGAGAGAGCGAGAGAGAGAGAGAGAGAGAGAGAGAGAGAGCTGTTATATGTGATGTGATATGTTCAAATAAATAATAATACTAATTTATATATTGCTGTTATTTATATATTATTAATAATTAGATTTTATACTGTCCAAGTTATTGGACAAAATGTGTTTTGCTTTTATTTTATTTTATTTTATTTATTCTATATGATGCTTTGGCAACATTGTTTTTGAAACTTTCATGCCAATAAAGCCCATTGAATTGAATTGAATTGAATTGAATAGAATTGAATTGAATTGAATTGTTATAAATATGTTATGTCACGTGTTATAAATGCTGAATGACACTTAATAAACATTAGTAACCCTTCACTGATATTAAAATCTCTTTTTTTAATCTCATTAGAATTTATTTTTGGTATATTTTGACATGAATATGGACATTTGTGTGTATAAGTATGAATACGATAATTTATTAAACATGTTATAGCATGTTTAGCTATTTGCCAAGTGTTGAATGAAAGTCACTCTTTTATTCATGTTGTTATAACTGCATATCATTGATTTATAATTCACTTGTAAATGAACTATCAGTTATTAATGAACCCCTTTATTAACCCTTAACATATTAAACATTTATGTTACAGGGTTAGTTCACCCAAAAATGAAAATTCTCTAATGATTTACTCACCTTTAAGTCATCCCAGATGTGTATGACTTTCCTTCTTCAGCAGAACCTAAGAGAAGATTTTTATAAGCACATTTCAGCTCTGTATGTCCATACAATGCAAGTGAATGTGTGCCATTAGGTTGCTGGCTATTTGACTGTCCAAAAGTCATATTTAAGTAACCCACATGACTCCAGTCGATCAAATAATGTCTTCTGAAGCAAACTTATAGGTTGGTTTAAGAAACAAATCGATGATTAAACGTTTTTTAACTTTAAGTCGTTGCTTCCTGCCAGCACTGTATTCTTGTTTGAAGTGAAATCACTCTTGCTTGACATTAGCTTACATCGCTGATGCGACGACTGATGGCAGGAACCACATTTTTTACAGTTAATAAAGTTGTAATTGTTTAGTTTTTACACAAATGTATCAGTTTGCTTCAGAAGCCATTAATTGATTGATTGTGGATTACTTTTATGCTGCCTAAATATGCCTTTTGGATCATCAAATAGCCAGCAGCCGGATGGCACCCGTATACTTCCATTGTATGGACGAAAAGAGCTGAAATGTACTTATAAAAATCTTCACTTTGGTTCTGCTGAAGAAAGAAAGTAATCAAAGAAACATCTAGGATGGCTTAAAGGTAAGTCAATCATGAGAGGATTTTCCATTTTGGGTGAACGAACCCTTAAAGTGTTACCAATAACATCTTGGAATTGATACATATAAAGCAGTGTCAATCTAGCAATCGTCTATGCACCTGCAAAGCATTAAAATGCATTCCATGTAGGCAGATCTTTAGGCTCACATGGTCCCTTTCAGGTCCCAGTACAGATAAAGAAATAGACAGATACACCAGAGAGAGAGAGAGAGAGAGAGAGAGAGAGAGAGAGACAACATCGTCCCTTGTCTCATTGTTGTTATCAGTGTAAATATATGGCACCATTAAAACAAGGCCAGGCAGCAACATCTCAGCGAGATGATGCTCATATTGATTTGTCTGTAGAAGGGCTTTAAGTAATGGCTGTAAACATTAGAGCTGGGTGCTTTTAATCACAACTGTAAAAGGCAGTAAGCGTATAAGTGCTGTTTGGCTCTAATAGGCCTCTCAAGCTTGTCACAAGAGAAAGGAGGAGTTAGCAAACACTTCTTCCCTATCTCTTTACCTCTCAATGATGGTTGAACACCCAGTATATTAACAGAGTGTCAATCTGTCAGTCAGCACCCAAGAAACCGTGAGTCTGTAAAATTGTGATTTGTCATTTTTGAGGCGACGAGAGAGAAAGAGAGAGGAATTGGTTGCTGTCATTTGTAATTCAAACCATACACACACACACACACACACACACACACAAACACATTCACACCTTCACACAGACACATCTCAGCTGTCAATATGTCTATGCTTGCTTTACTCCAAAACCAGTAGATTAAAGATGACAAACTGAAGAAGCTCTGAAAACTTTGGATTTCCTTCAGTCATGCTCCACGAGGTCCACTGACTGTGACTATTCTTCTTCCTCATTCAGAACGCCCAGTTATAACTATGCCCCTAATCCGGACAAACACTGGATTATGCGCTATACCGGTGCCATGAGGCCCATTCATATGGAGTTCACCAACATGCTGCAGAGGAAGAGACTGCAAACCCTGCTGTCCGTGGATGACAGCGTGGAGAAGGTAACCACACACTAAGACACATTTACTTGGCTATCTAAAATTACAATAAATTTCATTTAAATTTTTTTTATATTAAGATAATTGCAATGACAACAGACTGACCCTAACCCAACCCTATGATCAATTCGTCATTTAAATAGTTAAACATGGGTGTTTCATCAACTTTAGGCAGTTTCATGTCCCAGGGGTTGATTTTTATTAAAACTGACTTATTTAAAACTATGAAAAATCAAAACAAAGAGTAGAATAAAAATCAATCACCACATCAAACAATTTTGACCCCAATAAATTGTTTCCCCAAAAGTTCATTTACTTGTTAACCAAGTCGACAAAAGTGTCAGAGAAGAGCATGCTTGAGATGAAATGTGTCATAAGTGATGTTTTAAGGTAACAAAGAAAAATCAAGATAAATGTAACTTTTTTTTTATTGGGAATCATTTCCAATGAAGCTGTCATTTTGCCAAATTATACAACAAGTGTACAAATATTATTTAGTTTCTATTTTAGTATATTTTAAGCCCAGAAATATTTGTGTTCTCATTTTTAATTTCTACTTTCCTGGTAATTTATTACACCAATTAACACACTCTCTACATCAGGTGTCAGTATTATTAAAAAATTAATATTTTCAAAAAATATTATTATTAAAAATGTCACTGTTTTATTCTATTACATGAATAATTTTAAAGCTACTAAAGTTATTCCGGCAAAAGTAGTGAGTGGTTTTCTCATTTCCTTGTTAATGTTGCACACGCACACTTTTTATCTCATTGTTTACGTTCACTTTAGACATAACCGACTGTGTTTACATTAAAACCTCATCAAAACGGGCATTGGCAGAATTATGAAATATATTTGATCGTTTAGGCGCACTCGCATTAGCGCTCTTGGCCGCCTGTCAATCACGGCAGGAAATAAAAAAATCTAGATCAGCCAATCAGTGGTGGTCTTGCTATCACTATCGATGTAATGAACACCCCTGGTCTAGATGTAGAACTTAGGCTAAATATAGAAAACTACCCAAAAGTTTATTATCGATATAGAGGATGTAGATGTTTTTTTCCCGATAAACATAGAAATCTTTTTATGACACAGCCCTATAGATAAAATTTTATTAATCTCTCACAGCAACCCAATAATCTCAGTGATATATAGTTAAATTATAGGCTAAGTGTGACAGGGCAGAGGGCGCAGGGCGGGTCGTGATTTTACACACCCGGACTTTTATCAGGCTAATCAAGCCTCCGAGAGGGATAAAGGCTGTCTGCGGATGGTGGTGCAACAGAGAGAGAACGTTTACGGGCAGCTGTCTGTCCCGTGTGTGTGTTTGTGTCTTTTGGTTTATTTATTCATGAAACTATTATTTATATTGTCAAGCCGGTTCTCGCCTCCTCCTTTCCATTGAACTGTTTTACAGTAAGTTATATACACATAGAATCTAGAAAGCAGAAATATGAAAATGTATCTTGAAATGCATAGATGAACTATGCACCGGGCCATTTGTATATGCTTAATTATGTGGACCCCACAGCTTATACAAGGCCCCCTAAACAGGGCCCTGTGACTATGAGGGCCCCCAGCACTCTTTAGGACCCTTTTGCCTTCCTGTTTCTAATTACATTTTTGAGCCATTTTTTAATCTTATAACGCTGCCTGGTGAAAGTTTCCATGCCCTTCTTGAAGTAGAAAACCTTTTCAAATAATTTTACAAAATAGCTACCTTCATATTTTGATGCACTCATCTTTTCATGCAAAATTTTTGCTGATTTTGATAAGGAAAAATTATTATATTGTTACTGATTTTTCTAAATTAGTATTTATTGAATTAAAGCAACATGTGCTTAAAATGTCATTATTTTATAGAAAAATAGGTTTAAAAAATAGAATTTTCTATTATTCCATATGTTAGGCTTTATATGTTTAAGCTTTATTCTTTGTATAAAAGGGCTGTCGAACACAAACCTTTATTAAACTATTCATTGCTATACCTGCATGTTAGCCCTGCATTACAAAAAAAAAATAAAAATAATAAAATATCTTGGCTTAGGTGGTTGGGGGAAAAAAAAATAATATTGAGAAAGAAGGAAAGAAGGAAAGAGAGCATCTTCAAGTAGATTAAAGGGCTTTTTTGTAAGTTTTGACAGTTGAAGTTTGAAATTCCACATTTCAAAACAGACTCATTGCTTATTAAAATATTCTGTCAATGTAATGTACTCTAGGGGATTTTTGGACACTTTGAAAAGGCTTAAATGATGTCTTTGCTGGGCTTTTCAATGGAAGAATAATAATGGTAGCCAAGCTGTAGGGTTGTTCCAAACAGAATTTCCCCAAATATGACCACTATTTTTGAGCCCCTTTCAGCCATTCTAAGTTCTCACAATGGAGGGTAAAGTCTTTGAAGGAAATAGGGTGTAGAGATGATCACTTCTGAATGGAACCCACCCCATCATTCAGATGAGTTCAAAACGATATAGCAGCATGAGCCAAAACTGACATAACTATTTGCTGAATTTCACCAAACCCATGCATAGATAGTGTGGGAGCCTTCTGTATTTGTTAAATTCCTAAATATTTAAAGTGTTTGATGAAATTAAAATATTTCATAAATGATTATGGCCCCTTTAAATATATGCATTTTGTATGCATAATTTGTAGTATTTACATTGAGTTTACATTATGTATAACAAATGATAAAATTGTACTGTCTCTTTAAGAACAGTGGCCGTTCAGCAAAAGTGTTTCGGTTGACAGGTTCTTCACCACATCTGTGCTGTGTGTTTAAATGAATCTGACTGTAAATAACAGAACCAGCATTAAAAGAGACTTAAATCAATGAAAATCGATCAGCTTTAAAAGATAATCGGACCGGGGGGCCCTTGCTAGTCATAATCCACTCCTGTCGAAATGTTTCTTCAAATTAGAGGCAGAATTAATGCTGATATCAGGTTTGAGCAAGAAAAACTCACATGACACGGTCATGCAATTGGTCTTTATTACTGCGAAAAGCCCTTTCACGTCGGCCGTAGATGTTCATGTGTTAAACCTTACTTGAGGTATTCTAGACATCCATAACAGTTGGTGCCAGGTCTACAGCCGCCGTTCAGATTTTTTACGTGTGTGTGATTTGATTTGACGGGAGTCAAGAAACTCTCCCTAGCCAATCACATTGATGGATACAAATAAAATCAGGACAGGGAAGCAGCAAACACAGACGGTTCAGATTTTAACTAACTTTTAGAATTGTTTTAATGAAAAAGTTCACCCAAAATTCTGTTCCTCGTGCTGTTCCAAACCCATATATCCCTTTCTTGTTCCTTGGAATACAAGAGGAGACATTTCAAACAATTGTACTAATCGTTTTTTTCCATTGCATTTGCAATGAATGGGGACTGAGGCTTTCATAACACAAAATGACTCAAGAGTATCAAATAATAGAGTGGGAAAATAGTGCAGTAAAAGTAGTGACAGCTTATAAAATGTACTCAAGTAAAAGTATGAAAATATTAAACTACTTTAAAAAGTACAATTCCTGGTAAAATCTACTTATTCCACACCCCTTTCAGAATGTTTACAAATAGCATATAAGAGATAAAAGATCATATTTTGATATAGTACTTCAAAAGCTACATAACACAAAATGTACTTTTATTAACACAAATCATCATGTTCAAAGGTTTGCACCCATTGGTTCTTAATGTATTGCCTTTTTGAGCATAAATAATAGTTGTGCAGAAATTGTGAAATGTCCAAAGTGTCAAAAGCTGGATCTCAAATGTGCAGAAGATGCTGAGAAACCAAATAATTGCACAGTAGTTACAATAAGCCGACATCGTCACTGCTCAGGACAAAGCAGGGACTCATGAACAGTTACACAAACAGTCATTGATCGTCGAGATAGCAACACATAATATTAAAAATCAAGGGAATGGGGCATGGGAAGCTCAGCGAATATTGACGCTGACTACCAACACTGGAGTTGTGAATTCGTATCCAGGGCGTGCTGAGTGACTCCAGCTAGGTCTCCTAAGCAACCAAATTGGCCCGGTTGCAAGGGAGGGTAGATTTACATGGGGTAACCTCCTTGTGGTTGCGATTAGTGGTTCTCGCTCTCAATGGGACGCATGGTAAATTGTGTGTGGATTGCGGAGAATAGCATGAGTCTCCGTGGTGTCATGCACAACGAGCCACGTGATAAGCGTGGATTGACTGTTTCAGAAGCGGAGGCTACTGAGACTTGTCCTCTGCCACCCGGATTGAGGTGAGTAACTGTGCCACCACGAGGACCTACTAAGTAGTGGAAATTTTTCATTCCAAATTGGGAGAAAAAGGGGATAAAAAAAAAATAAATAAAAACCAAGGGAATGTAAACTGAACAGGATCATGTGTGTAAATTTTGTTACTATTTTGTCTTGTGGAATATATGTGAGGATGTGTTATGTCAAATAGCTTCTTAAGGGCAGTACTTAATAAAAACAAAATGAAATATATATGATCCCTCATTAAAAAAAAAAGTCTCCTTTTAAAGTCATTCCTTACACACAAGTACTGTGACACTACCATGGTTCAGTGATGGGTTTTGATGGTAACATCATGGTACTTTGATACAGTATATACCATGATGAAGTCAGAAGTTTACATACACCTTAACCAAATACATTTAAACTCAGTTTTTCATATTTCCAGACATTTAATCATAGAAAACACTCTGTCTTAGGTCAGTTAGGATCACTACTTTATTATAAGAATGTGAAATTTCAGAATAATAGTAGAGAGAATGATTTATTTCTGCTTTCATTTCTTTCATCACATTCCCAGTGGGTCAGAAGTTTACATACACTGTGTTAGTATTTGGTGGCATTGCCTTTAAATTGTTTAACTTGGGTCAAATGTTTTGGGAAGCCTTCCACAAACTTCTCACAATAAGTTGCAGGAATTTTGGCCCATTCCTCCAGACAGAACTGGTGTAACGGAGAGGGGTTTAAAGGCCTCCTTGCTCACACAAACTTTTTCAGTTCTGCCCACAAATTTTCAATCGGATTGAGGTCAGGGCTTTGTGATGGCCACTCCAAAACCTTGACTTTGTTGTCCACAAGCCATTTTGCCACAACTTTGAAATTATTTTTGGGGTCATTGTCCATTTGGAAGACCCATTTGTGGCCAAGCTTAAACTTCATGACTGATGTCTTGAGATGTTGCTTCAATATATCCATATAATTTTCCTTCCTCATGATGCCATCTATTTTGTGATGTGCACAAGTCCCTCCTGTAGTAAAGCACCTCCGCAACATGATGCTGCCACCCCCATGCTTCACGTTTGGGATGGTGTTCTTTGGCTTGCAAGCCTCACCCATTTTCCTCCAAACATAACGATGGTCATTATGGCCAAACCGTAACCTTTTTGTTTCATCAGACCAGAGGCCATTTCTCCAAAAAGTAAGATCTTTGTCCCCACGTGCACTTGCTAACTGTAGTCTGGATTTTGGTATGGTGGTTTTGGTGCAGTGGCTTCTTCCTTGCTGAGCAGCCTTTCAGGTTATGTCAATATAGGATTCATTTTACTGTGGATATAGATACTTGTCTACCTGTTTTCTCCAGCATTTTCACAAGGTCCTTTACTCTTGTTCTGGAATTTATTTGCACTTTTCACACCAAATTACTTTAATCTCTAGGAGACAAAATGCGTCTCCTTCCTGAATGGGATGATGGCTGCGTGGTCCCATGGTGTTTATACTTGCGTACTATTGTTTGTACAGATGAACGTGGTACCTTCAGGCATTTGGAAGTTGCTCCCATTGATGAACCAGACTTATGGAGGTCCACAATTATTTTTCATTTTGTTTTAATGACTTCAACCTAAGTGTATGTAAACTTCTGACTTCAACTGTATATACCATTGTGCTTACAGGGTACTTAAAAAATACTATGGTACTATCATGGTACATGTTTAAAAACATATGACCATGGTTTATTTCCAACAAAGCATGTTGCTAGTTTTCCCATGATATACAATGTAATAGAGAAATTTTATAGCACCATTACAGTACATAATATTAAATACAAATCTGTATGATTCACACTGAAAAGTCCCATGTTGCCAAACCTTCATGGATCATCTGTCCTGTCTGAATGTAGATTTATAACATGTTAGTTGACACCGGGGAGCTGGACAACACATATGTGATCTACACGGCTGACCACGGATACCACATCGGTCAGTTTGGACTGGTCAAGGGGAAATCCATGCCATATGAGTTTGACATCAGAGTTCCCTTTTACATCCGTGGCCCGAATGTGGAGGCAGGTGGCAGGTGAGTGCACTCCTACCAAATCACTAGCCAAATGGTACTGTGATGGTAGAATTGTACAGTGATGGTAATTGATGTTAATAACATGGTACTTTGATATCTACACTCACCTAAAGGATTATTAGGAACACCTGTTCAATTTCTCATTAATGCAATTATCTAATCAACCAATCACATGGCAGTTGCTTCAATGCATTTAGGGGTGTGGTCCTGGTCAAGACAATCTCCTGAACTCCAAACTGAATGTCAGAATGGGAAAGAAAGGTGATTTAAGCAATTTTGAGCGTGGCATGGTTGTTGGTGCCAGACGGGCCAGTCTGAGTATTTCACAATCTGCTCAGTTACTGGGATTTTCACGCACAACCATTTCTAGGGTTTACAAAGAATGGTGTGAAAAGGAAAAACATCCAGTATGCGGCAGTCCTGTGGGCTGAAAATGCCTTGTTGATGCTAGAGGTCAGAGGAGAATGGGCCGACTGATTCAAGCTGATAGAAGAGCAACTTTGCCTGAAATAACCACTCGTTACAACCGAGGTATGCAGCAAAGCATTTGTGAAGCCACAACACGCACCACCTTGAGGCGGATGGGCTACAACAGCAGAAGACCCCACCGGGTACCACTCATCTCCACTACAAATAGGAAAAAGAGGCTACAATTTGCAAGAGCTCACCAAAATTGGACAGTTGAAGACTGGAAAAATGTTGCCTGGTCTGATGAGTCTCGATTTCTGTTGAGACATTCAGATGGTAGAGTCAGAATTTGGCGTAAACAGAATGAGAACATGGATCCATCATGCTTTTTTACCACTGTGCAGGCTGGTGGTGGTGGTGTAATGGTGTGGGGGATGTTTTCTTGGCACACTTTAGGCCCCTTGGTGCCAATTGGGCATCGTTTAAATGCCACGGCCTACCTGAGCATTGTTTCTGACCATGTCCATCCCTTTATGGCCACCATGTACCCATCCTCTGATGGCTACTTCCAGCAGGATAATGCACCATGTCACAAAGCTCGAATCATTTCAAATTGGTTTCTTGAACATGACAATGAGTTCACTGTACTAAAATGGCCCCCACAGTCACCAGATCTCAACCCAATAGAGCATCTTTGGGATGTGGTGGAACAGGAGCTTCGTGCCCTGGATGTGCATCCCACAAATCTCCATCAACTGCAAGATGCTATCCTATCAATATGGGCCAACATTTCTAAAGAATGCTTTCAGCACCTTGTTGAATCAATGCCACGTAGAATTAAGGCAGTTCTGAAGGTGAAAGGGGGTCAAACACAGTATTAGTATGGTGTTCCTAATAATCCTTTAGGTGAGTGTAGAGTACCATTACTAATTAACATATTTATATACTATGGTGTTTACTTGATGCCTCAAAGTATTACTATGGCACTATGTCCAAAATACTGTATTACCATGGTCCTTTTGGAACTTTTTGTTATTTGTGAAAAATAACAGTGGTAGGGGTATTAATGATTCAAAAAGTTAGGTTTCATACAATCTATTTAACCATGTACAATCAGTTTTGTTTTGTTTCATGTTGTTGTTGACCCAGAGTTAATCTATAATGAGGTCTGAGCTCTGTTACTTTATGAGCTTTTTTAGAATGCCTTTAATGCTCATTTGGAATTATATATTAATTTTGTATATTCAATTAGATATTAGATATTATTATAGCACTCTCTCTCTTGCTCTCTCTCTCTCTCTCTCTCTCTCTCTCTCTCTCTCTCTACTCTCTCGGTTCAGTGTTTAATATCATTAGGCAGAAGTCTTGTTCACCACTGCTGCCTGATTTGGCTTCCCTCTGTTTCTCAGAAAAGCTGATTAGCAATAGTGGACTACTCATGTGAATATCACAAGGCTTAGTCATTTTACTCTGAGATGAAGGCACAGAAAAGAGGAGAAAGGTTTAAAGTTTGGCCTGGTCGAAAGAGGCTCAGCTTGGGTACATCAAATGAGCCATTAGGGAATTAAATCAAATTAAAGAGATGAACTTAAATTGCCTCTTGAAATATCTGAAAAGAAGTATTTGGAGAAGTAGTTCACTTCCAGGAGAGACATTCATTCTACTGAATTTACAGGATCTGAAGTGGTGAACAGAAATTTACTCCTACTGTATCAAAAAATAACTTGAGCTTGCATCATTTTTAAGGCACATACAATATGTTGATGGTGTAAGGGGGCACAGAACACTCTTTGTAAATATAATTATTTCTTTGTGCATATTATAGCTTGTCATTTCAAACTTGGACAGGTTTATTTTTTAATGGAGCACAAAAGCAGATGTTTTGAAGAATGTCCACACTGCTTTTTCCTGTTCAACAAAATACAATGACTGTGGGGTGTCAAGCTTCAAAACTAATAGAAATCTTCATAAAACTACCATAAAAGTTACCATATATGCCATAGTAGCTACAGTATATTCCAAGTTTTCTTAATACCTATGATAGGTTTGTTTGAGGAAAAGACTGAAATTGAAGTCATTATTCACTTATTATATTCAGTGATTAAAAAATGTATTGTGCAGTATATTCATATTTCTGGTTCAATACAAGTTAAGCTCAATCAACAGCATTTGTAGCATAATGTTGATTACCAACAAAAATATATATTTTGACCCATCCCTCCTTTTCTTTTAAAAAAAGGAAAAATCAAGGCTCCAGTGAGGCACTTACAATGAACGTGAATGGGGCCAATTTTTAGAGGGTTTAAAGGCAGAAATGTGAAGATTCTAATTTATAAAAGCACTTACATTAATTATTCTGTTAAAACTTGTGAAATTATAGCTGTAAAGTTGTTTAAATTGCCATTTACCGGGATTAAAGTGTTTATGGTTTTACACTCTCATGGGTAAAAATGAGATATAACTTTACACAGAAAAGGTTAGTAAGCGGCTTTTGTTTATGTTAAAGGAATAATTCACCCAAACAAATTTTATCATCATTTACTCACCCTCATGCCATCCCAGATGTGTATGACTTACTTTCTTCTGCAGAACAAAATCAAAGATTTTTAGAAGAATACTTCGGCTCTCTAGGTCCTCACAATGCAATTGAATGGTGGCCAGAACCTTGACGGTCCAAAAATCAAATAAAGGCAGCATAAAAGTAATCCATAAGACTCCAGTGGTCAAATCCATATCTTCATAAGCTATAAATTCTCCTCCCTGCCCAGTAGGTGGCAATATACATGAAGAATGTGAATTGTCATAAACAAAAGAAGAAGAATGTGAAAGTAAAAGTGGATATTTATAGTAAAAAAGACATTGAAATATTAAACTGTTTCTCACCCACACCTATCACATCACTTCAGACGACATGGATGTAACAACTGGAGTCTTATGGATTACTTTTATGGTGTCTTTATGTGCTTTTTGGACCTTCAAAGTTCTGGCCACCATTCACTTTTATTGTATGGACCTACAGAGTTGAGATATTCTTCAAAAAAATCTTTGTTCATGTTCAGCAGAAGAAATAAAGTCATACACATCTGGGAAGATATGGGGGTGAGTAAATGATGAGAATATTCATTTATCAGTGAACTATACCTTCACTATGTACATTGCTTACGTCTTGGGTCGACATAAAAATTACTATTACTAGTACAATAAAAAAGTATTTTTACATTTACGGATTGACCCTATTCACTTCCATTCACCCCATTCTCAAATTACAGGATATCTCTTTCTCTCTTACTCTTGTCTATCTCTTAATCTTGTTATAAGTCAATGGTTCATGCTCTGCTCGTCTAGTTTTCTGACCACCTTGTCAAATGGCAACCTCCTCTGTTTCCATAGCAATCCCCACATGGTGTTGAACATTGACTTGGCCCCCACCATCTTGGACATTGCCGGGATAGACATTCCACCAGACATGGACGGCAAGTCCTTCCTCAAACTTCTGGACACTGATCGTGTCATGAACAGGTGAGGGTGTGTCCTACAGCTTTTAATCAGCATTTAACTTCAAGGCAACATGAAACACCATTCACAATGCATCTAACTTCCCTTATGTGACACCTGTCTGAGTGAAACAGAAGATGAAGTGAGAAATATCTTAGGACGGTACTTCGTTAATGGATCAGGATTTGATTGCAAACGTGTAATGTAATAGGAGAAGTACTTCAGATACATTTCAGATGCTATGATGCATTGCTTTTAGCCCAATGCACTGCCTATTATCTATAAGAACAACACCTCTGCTCACTTCATAATTACTGAGTTGCAGCAGATGGCACTTTGCCGAACATCCAACTGGCACAGAACCCCTCATCACTGTGACACCTTCTGATGGATGACACTCTTCCGTTAGACTGCAGATCGCTTTTATTTCAGATGAGAGGAAGAGAAGTGTATCTCTGCAGGAGGTGGGGTGGGCAGGAAATAATAAATCCAGGAAGAAGAAGGTCTTTCAGGAAAAATTACTGGCAGGGCAATGGAGGGGTACACCCAAGGGCATACGTTTGGCTTGAACATTGGGAGTACACCACCCACATCCCTTGTGCTCTCAGACAAATACTTATTAAAGACCTAGTTTTTCAGATTTCCTGTTGAAAATCTAAGAGTTGCTTGCCTAATGAAAACTCAGTCATGAAGCTAGGCTGTTCTGGGTGGTTGCCAGGGGACTGCTGCAGTATGCTGAGTGGTTTCTAGGGCATTGTTAGGTGGTTTATAGGGTGTTCTGAGAGGTTGCTAGGTGGCTGCTTGCTGGCCATCGAAAGAGTCTTTATGATATTTTGGTGCCTATTTGGTCTGCCAATAGGAAATTGTACTGTACATCATTTAAAAAAGTCATAGCACACATCATGTCCATAGCATTAATTTAGGGTTTAGCATTGGGAAGTCTGGTTAATTTGAGCAAATCAGTTTGTTTGATTTAATTCTTTACAAAAAAAAATTCAAAACCAAGACATCACTCAAAAGTATTCCCAGAAGCCCCTGCACAGTATTTTACCACTATATTTTCACTATTACATCATATTGATTATGTTTGTGACTGATATTGTGTTGTTCCAACTAGGGATGTTTCACTGTATACCAAAAATTCCGACTCCCTGAAAGATATTAATGAACTAAATGTGTTGTAAGATATCTCACCGGTCTCTGTGACAGCACTTGACTCTGTAAACAGCAAACAAAAATGCATCTGCGGTCTCTGACGTATTCTGCCTGTCAATCATTTTGCCCGTTCTCACAGTGTTGTTGTTGTTGCAGCGAATTGAGACTTAATGCCATATTCAGATTTTTAATTTGTCAGTTGAGGGCCCTATTTCACTACTGTTGTGTTTGACAGCCGTGGGAACATGATTCGTGTCAGTCTCTGCGATATCGGTGTCTTGGAAAGAGGGGGCGTGGCTAAATCATCGGCTCAGTCTTGTGGATGTTAGAATGGCTAAAATCACTTACAGCACCTTTAAAATAATCCTTCATAAAAGAGTTCTAAGCCATGAATCAAACCAACTAACTTTGAGATTAATCACAACATAAACTTAAATAAGCAAAATAGACAAAATGTAACAAGACTGTGTATTTAACGTCTTTAATGAGTGAATGAACTGCAATCCCATGAAGCATTGCCAATGACAATCGTGTTAGAAATGATGGAAAAATATAAAACTATTGATTTAAAATTGTTGATTAAAGTATAGAAACAATATATTTAGATTGTATAGCAAAATAATTAGATATTTGCCAATGTATCTTCTTCTTTCGGCTGCTTCCATTAGTGGTCGCCACAGTGGATCATTCGTGATCTGCAAATTTGTCTTGGCACCGGTTTTATGCAGGACCAGATGGAAAAAATCTCTGGAACATGCTAAATATAACTAATCGACTAAATAGTGCTAGTATATAGTAAATGAGATTGATGCTAACATTTTTATTGAACAATAAGAGTGAAGTTTGTGAAGTAAACTTTTGACTTTTCAAATTGAAAATCGAATTTCTTGACCAAATTAATGAATAGAACATTTCATGCTTGTCAGTCATCCATGATTTTAGTACTTAAATCTTCCCATTTTGCCAAAATCATGGATTATTTTTAGCACAAAGCGTCTAAAAGCATGGCGCTTCTCCATGAAACATTGTAAAAACACAGAGATCTGGCGCGACATCTGTCTAGCACAAGTTTACCCATGAAAGCAACTGAAAAAGAGCGCGATCAGACACAAAATACGTTTTGTGTGAACAGCCACTAAGACAACTGACAACTTCACGCGGGCCACTGAAAATTTCAAACGGGCCGCCAGTTGAATAGGCCTGCTCTAGATCGCTGTCACGACTGGCTCGTTACAAGCCGCAACATAAAAAGGGGAGTCTGACAACAGGTCTTAGTAAACTCAAAAGAGAATTGTTTTATTGTCAGTAAAGCATAAACCTCCACAACCGTGGATGGTAACATGGGTCTAGGATTAACAAAGGGAAAACATAGCATTAGCAAATAAGATAACTATAACAAATCTTTACGCTACACGGTAAGAAAAGCATACGAAATAAACGAGGATAAATCGAAGAGGTCTCACTGGGCCAGCCACTCCTAAGGTATGGAGCTATCCCAATGAGCTCTTGAGCAAATAACACACAGCATTTTATATCTCTACTAATTATCAATTAGTATGGGGAGAATCAGTTGAATCACATGACTCAGGGACGTCACACCTCCCACTCCAAAAGGAGGTTCCCCTGGAGAACCGACAAAAAAAAAAGAAAATAATCATTGCACACATAAAAACCTATGGTTAAACATTGCGAATGTTACTGTACATCGATACTTATCTCTTTGCATTCCACTCCCATTTCGCTCTCAGAATCCTGGGCCCTAGGACATCAGAAAGGGAAAGGAGAGAAGAGAAGAGAGAACAAACAAAAAAAAAAGACGCCCACCACTAATGGGTCTTCTTATATTTGTGAGAGAGCATCAGCGATGATGTTATCTCTGCCACGGATGTGTTTAATATCTAAGTGAAAAGGTTGTAAGATAAGGCTCCATCTCATTATTCTTTGGTTTTTACCACGGATCCGATCCAAGAAAGTCAAAGGATTATGGTCAGTGTACACAGTAATGGGACCATAAAGTGAACTCAAGTATACTTCAAAATGTTGAACGGCTAAAACAAGAGCTAAAGCCTCTTTTTCCACAGTTGAATACACTTGTTGGTGCCGATTGAATTTCTTTGAAAAGTAACTGACCGGATGCTCAATGTCGCTTGGAGTGCTTTGTTGGTAACAGAACAGTGCCAGCACCATAAGCACTAGCGTCAACCGCAAGCAGAAAAGGTTTCTCGAAGTTCGGAGTAACTAATACGGGTGCATTAGCCAACAGAGATTTGGCATTCTCGAAGGCATACTGACATTGTTCTGTCCATTCAAAAGGTTTCTTGGGGCTTAGTAAATCAGTCAACGGGGAAACTATATCCGCAAAGTTCTGACAGAAGCCTCTATAGTAACCCACCATCCCAAGAAATCGTCGCAACCCACGACGGGTAGTTGGTATGGGAAAACTACAGACAGACTCTACTTTTGCGTGGATCGGTTTTACACAACGCCGGCCAATTACCTTACCCAAATAAGTCACAGTGGCCTTTCCGAACTCACACTTGGCGAGGTTTATTGTCAGATTGGCTTTCACTAGACGTTCAAAAGTTCCTTAGCGCGAGATGTTAGAGGAACTTGCCAGTATCCTTTCAGAAGATCAAATCTGCTGATGAATTGTGCAGAGCCAACACGGTCAACACAATCATCGATTCTAGGCAAAGGATAACAGTCCGGTTTTGTTAAGGTATTTAGCTTCCTGTAGTCAGTACAAAAACGATATGAATTATCAGGCTTGCTCACTAAAATACACGGAGAGCTCCAAGAACTAAAACTGGGCTCTGCGAAGTTATGAGCAAGTAAATACTCCAGTTCTTTTTGGAGTAATTTTCTTTTGACAGGATTTACCCGATATGCATGTTGCTTTACTGGTTGAGCTACACCAACATCAATGTCATGCTCAACGACGTGAGTTCGAGTCGGAACATCAGAAAAGAGAGAGAGAAATGAACTTACCAACTTTATTACATCGGTCTTCTCTGATTCGGACAGATGAGACAAATGGTAAGCAAAATTAGCAAGAATTTCTGAGTTATTCAGTCGTCCTTCCACTTCTCGACGAGAAGGACCTTTCGTCTCCTCTGGACTGTCAGCAATCTCTTTCGATGTGTCTAAAACACTTGGCTCAACCATTTCAGTAGTTGTCACCATACCAACAGACAAATAAGGTACTGATTCACGTACGGTTTCAATAAATTAATGTGACAAACCTGTATTTTCTTTCGCCGTTCTGGCGTGTTTAACACATAATTATTATTGGAGAGGCACTTCGCAATCATATAAGGTCCAGCAAACCTAGCCTGAAAAGGACTTGTCAACACAGGTAACAATGCCAGCACTTGATCACCAGTTTGAAATTTTCTATACTTTACTTTGCGATCAAACAACCTCTGCATTTTCGCTTGAGACTTACCTAGTTTTCGTAGAGCAATAGCTCTGGCTTCATAGAGTCGAAAACGAAAACTACTTACGTAATCCAAAACGTTCTCGGGAGGGCTCGGAAGTTGTCCACTCATCTGCCAAGACAGCAATAGGACCCTTAACAATGTGTCCAAACACTAACTCATTAGGGCTAAAGCCTACGCTCTCTTGCACGACCTCACGAATAGATAGTAACAACCACGGAAGTCATTCCTCCCAGTCACAATCCAGTTCAACACAATAAGATCTCAGAAGTGACTTAAGAGTCTGATGAAATCTCTCTAGCGCTCCCTGACTCTGAGGGTGATAAGCACTCGCGATATTGTGTTTGATTTTTAGTTGTCGCATAACTTTAGAAAAGTGTCGAGACATGAAGTTCGAGCCTTGATCAGATTGTACAATTTTTGGAATGCCAAAAATAGACATGAAACTTGATAAAGCCTTTAGAATAGCTCTAGTAGTAATCGATCTAAGAGGATAAGCTGCAGGATAACATGTAGACTGACACATTACCGTAAGTAAATAAGCATTTCCACTCTTAGATCGTGGTAAAGGACCAACACAATCGATAATCAAGTGTTCAAAAGGGGTGGTAACTGCAGCAATAGGCTGTAAAGGAGCTGTTGGAACTTTTTGATTCGGCTTTCCAGTCATTTGACAAGTATGGCATGACCGAACGTAGTTAACCACATCTCTCTTGATTCTAGGCCAATAAAATTTCCTTAGAACTCTATCACAGGTTTTTCGTACCCCCATGTGACCTGCAATGCCTTGGTGTGTTAGCTGTAAGATGGGTTGGCGAAAACTAAGAGGAACTACAATTTGGATCCTCGGTTCAAGTGAAAAATCAGAGTTCATAGGTTGATGTTTACACAGCAAACCGTCTTTGAGGAAGTAGAAGGGAGATGAAGTTTTATCACCCACTTCTCGGATTAAAGAGAATAATTCCTGAAGTGTATCATCCGACTGCTGCGCTTTAATCAGGTCATCTCAAGTCACACTATAAAGTGGAGATAAAGAACAAGTGTCATTTTGGTCATCACAAATACACAGACCTTCAAATATGGAATCGGACTTATTCATCCCACGATCCACAACAGACTGTAACTCATACTTAGCGACCATATTTTCAGTTTCAGTACACACTGTACTAAGTTCTGGCTGAGAATCATTTTCAGAAACCATAAAAGTATCGCAAAGAACACTTTCCACTTCATCTGGCATATTTTTATTCGCCATCGCTCGAGTTATTGCACAGGCGGGAAATAAATCAGGACGGTCAGAAGACGCAACCCATTTCTCTACAGTAGAACCTACTATGGGTGGAACACCAGCATCTGTCTTTTCCCAGACTTTTCCCCCGGCTAAATCATTTCCGAGTATGAAAGTGACTCCAGGAACAGGAAGCATCTCACGAACTCCAACTACTACATCACCTGAGACTAGTTTGGAATTTAAGTGAATGCGGTGTAGAGGAACTTCCATGAACCCCATCTCTAGCCCTCTCACCAATACATGTGTTCCTGTAGCAGTACGTTCAGACAAAGACAAAAGTCCTTTCGACAAAAAGGATTGCGCTGCACCAGTATCTCTGAGAATACGTACCGGCACAGTCTCCTCAGAATTAGGCAACGACACAGTCCCTTCAGAGAGGAACGGTGAAAAATCAGAGTCATTTTTAACATTCTTCAACTCAGTGACATACACCTGTTCAACCTGCTTATTAAATTGACCAACAGGTTTCCTACCTGACGTGGAAATTAAACCAACAGGTTTAGCAGCTTTCTCTTTCTTTTTGAGAATAATACAGTCCGAAATTTTATGTCCCACCTTTTTACAATAAAAGCAAACCATCTCACCTTTTGTGCGTGTAGCTGAGGTATTGTCAGCAGAATTTGACGCAACTTTCACAGGCTTTTTATTTTTAGCAGAGACACTCAATCTGGACCTACTCTGATCTGAGTGACTGACAAAAATGTGATGGGTGAGGACAAATTCATCTGCCATTAGAGCAGCATCTGATAATGTACTCACTTTATGTTCATTTAGGTACATAGCAACGGATCTTGGATTTTTAAACTCTTCCAACAGAATTAGTTCTCGAAGCTGTTCTTTAGTGTTTACCTTTACTGAGGCACACCAGCGGTCAAACAGATTCTCTTTCTCTCTAGCGAATTCTGGATAAGAACACTGTTCAGGTTTAAAATTTCTGACGGTATGCTTCAGGTGCCAATTCATAAGCATGTAAAATAGCAGACTTAACGACTTCATACTCACTACTCTGTTCTATAGTCAGTGCTGAATACACCTCTTGTGCTCTCCCGACTAAAACACATTGCAACAGCAACGTCCAAAATTCTTTAGGCCATTTTAAAGACTGTGCAACACGATCAAAATGTTGGAAATATTTCTCTACTTCCTACTCTAAGAACTGCGGCACTAGTCTAATGTTTTTGTAAACATCAAACACAGGTGTCGCGAGCACTGGTTCAACGTGAAGTGGAACTTCAACAGTTTGTGCATTCAGCTCCAACTCAAGTTTCCTCAGCTGAAACGATCTTTCTTCCCTTTCCTTTTCAATCTGTAACTCCAGCTTACGTAATTCTAAATTGTGTTGTAACTTCTTTATTTCAAAATCATTTTCTAGCTCTTTCTCCTTCAGTGCACACGCGTCACGCTGGGCACGAAGTTTATCCGCATCAACACACAACTGCTTCTCTTGCAAAGACATTTCACCAAACTTTGCATTTAAACTGTCCGTTTCAGAAGGAGGAGAGACTACAGTCTCTTCAGAATGAATAAGTCGAGATCTTACCTCTAAAATACCCCGCTCGGAAAGTGCGCTTTTCACAGTTTCCATCAGAGTTTCCTTACGTCTCTTATCACTACTGGTTACCTCCACATCAAAGTGTTCGGCAATCTGCAACAGCTCTTCCTTCGTACATTTCTCCATTAAGATTTCCGAAGGAAATATGAAGAAATCTTCAATTACTGACGACATTTCTGCAAACGAAAACAAACAGAGCAAACACAACAGCAGTACAGACACGCGTGAGACGCTGCTAAACTAGAGCTTAGAAAATACAAATCCCGTCGGCCACTTCGCCAGGAATCGTCACACATACACGCTCCGGGTGCGAACCCCACCTTAGTTAATAGATAAACAAAGACTTACCACAAGTCATTCCCGAAATTACCTATTTATCCGGCAGGTATCTCAAACAACAGATACAGAGAATATAACACAGTGTCACCTTAAATGAAAAATGAGATTCCAGTTCCTACCTATAATCAGAACTAACTAACCCTTCCTGCTCTTCAAAGGTGTACCGGACTCGGGGCGGCATTAAACGCTGAACTCGAAGACAATTGGCATTTCAAACCAAAAGCTCGAAGCGTACCCCCGACAGAGATTTAAAACCTCCATCCAGAATAACCTTCAAAAATAAGAAAGGCAAAATAACAAAGAAAATAACAAATAGTGCCACGATGGAAGGATTTAAATCCAGCTGAGACACACTAACTCACTGAAATCTCCTCATTTACAGGTAAACACGCTGAAAACATTATGCATTTACTTACTCATGTAGGATCCCGGATGAGCCCCCAATTTTTATGTCACGACTGGCTCATTAAAAGCCGCAACATAAAAAGGGGAGTCTGACAACAGGTCTTAGTAAATTCAAAAGATAATTGTTTTATTGTCAGTAAAGCATAAACCACCACAACCGTGGATGGTAACATGGGTCTAGGGTTAACAAAGGGAAAACATAGCATTAGCAAATAAGATAACTATAACAAATTTTTACGCTACACGGTAAGAAAAGCATACGAAATAAACGAGGATAAATCGAAGAGGTCTCACTGGGCCAGCCACTCCTAAGATATGGAGCTATCCCAATGAGCTCTTGAGCAAATAACACACAGCATTTTATATCTCTACTAATTATCAATTAGTATGGGGAGAACCAATTGAATCACATGACTCAGGGACGTCACACCGCTGTCTAACGCAACTCCTCACTTGCCCACAAAATGACATTTCATCACGTCGTAAAAACATTCAGTTTGTGAACTTGATAGTTAGTGCAGAGCAAAGTTTGCTAATGTCAGAAATATTCACAGATAGACAGTCTCTAACGTTAATGAATGAAGAGAATACAAAAGGCATACTGTTTTACTTAAAGACTATAGCTGTTTATTTTTTATACAGCATAGAGTTACTATGCATAGAGATGCGTATTTGCTGAGGCAATCTTCAAAGGGCGTATGTCTGATGAGCAGCTGAAGGGAAGTCGGGACTCGGGCGGCTGCTCCCGTATCCTAATGCCTGCACTATTAACCTCTGTCAGTGCGACATACAAAGATATGACGTGTTTGTTTTCTCTGAACAATGTGATTTTGACCAGGTGCGACTTATATTCAGGTACGACTTTATTTCCAGAAAATACGGTAGTTTGAGAGTGTAGGGAGACAGACTCGATTGCGTCATTCACTGTGCATCATGAGAGTGGGCAGTTGTTGCAGAGCTCTCTTGACATGCTTTGTTTACCGCAATTCTTTGATTAGTGGATTGTTTCCCTTCATGATTCATGGGTAGTGTAGTCCTTCACCAGAATTTGTGCTTTTAAACAAAAAGATGAAAAAACACAGACTGATGGCTTCCATGAGCACGGTAGGTTTGTCTTTAAGAGTTTATGAGTTATTGTTAAAACAACTATTATGCTCTATTGCGGACTCCTCTTCTTTCATTTAACCATCACACATCTGTGGACAGCACATCAGCACTTCAGCACACTGAAATTTTTGTGCCTGAACGTTTTGTTTGTTCTTTCTATAACACTCACAAATGGATTTAAGTGCTAAAATGCAACGTTACCATTGTTCCAAATAATGTTAGTGATTTTGTTACCACTTCACTGTTAAACTTCCTACACAAAGTCTTCCCTTGTGCTCAAGTGATTAACAAGGAATTTGAGAATCATTTTGTCCAAATGATTAAAAATAACTACATAACTAAATAACTAAAAATACATTTGTTCACAAATCAGACATCTCTATTAGGGTTAGTTGCAAGATGAGCAATTATAAAGTGGTAGTCGCTTTTGCATGACCATCGAAGACAAGATTAGCGAGAAATTGGCATAAACTCCTGCAGAGATCATAGAGGGGTGTGTGAGAGCATCGATCAATAGCTCATATCTGCAGAGAAGGTCAGGAGGTGCACAGAGCACTTCTGTTGCACAACCTCCATATCCATTTTAAATCCTTCATGCAGTTTTTTCATCAGTGGCATAAGAGGAAAAAATAACACTTTATTGTGCAGGCTGGATTTCTGTTCAGCTGAGCCCTTTTGACACCATGTCTTTTTTTGTCTGTATTACTTTTCTCTTTTCACCCTTCATCAACCCTGAACTTGTTTCATTTTTTGCCGTTTGAGGGCAATCATAGAGTGCACTGAGATACGACCAATTTCAGGCCAATTTGCCATTCCATGTGATCAGTAACAAAGCCAGTAGATCAATTTCTGTCCGTCTCTCCTAATTGCAGGTTCCAGTTCAACAAGAAAGGAAAAGTGTGGAGAGACTCATTCCTGGTGGAGAGAGGGTGAGTCAGTGCAAATCGGTGTGTGTGTGTGTGTGTGTGTGTGTGTGTGTGTGTGTGTGTGTGTGTGTGTGTGTGTGTGTGTGTGTGTGTGTGTGTGTGTGTGAGAAAACAGCCTGTGAGCTCTGGGTTTTTGGTGTGAAAGGTCAGCATTTGTTTATTGAGAATACATGAATGTTTTCTTTTCTTCTCTGGTGACAGGAAACTGCTGCATAAAGTATTGAATGATGGGAAGGATATGGAAGAGGAGGAGAACTACCTGCCCAAATACCAGCGTGTGAAAGACCTGTGCCAGCGGGCTGAGTACCAGACACCATGTGAACAGATCGGTCAGGTACAACAACACGTATACATACACCGATCAACTACAACATTAAAATCACCTGCCTAATATTGCGTGTTACCGTAGACTTTGTCAATTGGAACCAGTCCGGCCATTCTCTGTTGACCTCTCTCATCAACAAGGAATTTCCATCCACAGAACTGCCCCTCACTGGATGTTTTTTTGTTTTTGGCATCATTCGGAGTAAATTCTAGAGTCTGTTGTGCGTGAAAATCCCAGGAGATCTGCACTTACAGAAATACTCAAACCAGCCCTTCTGGCACCAACAATTATGCCACGGTCACATTCTGATGGTTGACGTGAACATTAACTGAAGCTCCTGACCCATATTTGCACTTTTTACTACATTTAAAGGCAGACACATGCGCCAATGACACGCAAAGACATGGACTGTCCTTGTCGACAATCTACATACATATTCACTCATATAGCATAGTATAATTTTATAAAGAAATAACTTGCAGTACACTTATTACAGGGACAATTCTCTAGAGCATAATATGTGCGGTTAAACCTACATAATTTCAGTTAACAGCCAGATCTAGACCACACCAATCCTAATGTGTTGCATAAATCTCTTTCTCTCTTTTCTCTTTTTAACACACTAATAGGTGTAGAACCCCTGTTGTTCTGATGAGAGCAATGTAATGAAGGTTACAAATGTAACCACAGTTTTATGAGTTCCCAGAGGACCATTAGGGTTGTTAACTTATGAATGAAGTATCATTCATGCCTCATGCATCTAGACTCTAATACCCACAGTCGTCATGGCCATGACCTCTGTGTGATGATGTAGCTTCCTCTTTAAAAGTGAGAGGGAAACACGCAGAAATCCTCAGAACCCTTTTCGCCAGGGGTCCCGAGAGACCATGTCCCCTAATGGTCATCCAGAACTCCAGATGTAACTGTGGTTACATTTCTAACCTTCATTTTATTTTGTTCCTTCGACCACTAGGGTCGTTAACTTACAGATGACTAATGCCTACTACGTCATGATGGACCTAGTCATCAGTGACAGTGTGGTTCATTGACAAAACAAATGACCCCACACTGGATTTTGCTGCAATGCTTAACCTATAGAATCTAGCAAAAGTGTATGGAGATGCTGAAGTTGCTGCTGAACAATTTTCTGACAGAATACCTCTCAAAACTGCCCAAGAGGACAGAACCACAGGCGGATCGCCCCTGGATAGTGAAAGGCAGACCATAACCCCCAGAGGCATATGTGCTTTTAGTGTCCAAGAAAATGGTCAGGCTCCTGAGGTGCCAGACCCAGAGTTGCATCCTGGCTTGATGTGGATGTTATCATGTTCCTGTGAGAGAAGGTCCACTCTGACGGGAATCTCCTATGGTGTTCCTTTCAATAGACTGAGCAGCACTGGAAACTTGGCTCCATTTGCCATCTGGGGGCTACCAGAAGAAGATGATGGTAACACTGGCGGACTCTGTTGAGAACGGCCTTGATCAACAGTAGTGGTGGGAAGGCAAAGAGAAGCCCTTATGGCCAGTCATGTGCTAAAGAATCTAGTCCTAGGGGGCTTGAGTACCATGTTATTGAAAACCAATGATGACAATGAGTATTCTGACTTGTTGTAAAGAGATCTGTGTGAGCTTAGCCAAACTTCTGCCATATTGACTTCACCTCGGCATGGAGATGCCACTCTCCTGTGTGGATCTTGTGTCAAGACAGAAAATCTGCTGGTCTACAACCAAATATTGACTGTTTTGACCAACACATGCTTGCTCTTCAGTAGTGGTAGATAGTGTCTGAGAGCAAGAAGGACGGCTCAGAGTTTGAGAACATTGATATGTTCCTTTTGATGTTTTTCTGACCACACCCCTTGGAATGGTTAGTGGTGACAGACAGCTCCCCAGCCCACTCTCGAGGCATCTGTCATCACTATTTTGCGGCAACGGGGGTGTCTCCCAGTTTGACCCCTTTGATTAGAAAACTCAACTTCCACCACACGTGGAGCAGTAACTGGAAATGCCGCGTCACTCAGATTTTCTTGTGGCGGTCCCATATTTGGATGCAGTCTGAAAGAATTGATACAAACTTGGATTGGTCTGACCATCAAGAGGCCCAAAGGAATGACTGGAGAGGCCACTACCATCAATCCAATTAGCCTCTGAAATGTCATCACCTTGACCATTGCATCCAGTTGGAACTGATTCTCTTTATGCTGGCTGCCCAAACCTGTGGCAGTGAGGCAAACATTTGGCACGAATCTAGATGAATGCCAATGCAAGTGATGGTCTGAGTTGGGACCAGCTGACTTAGTTCACTCTGGCATAGTTCACTCTGATTCCCAAGCTTGATATGTGCTTTAGCACAATCTCTGTTTAAGATTGAGCTATTGCATAAGATGGAGAGTATATTAGCCAGTCGTTCAGATATGGTAGTATCCTGATCATCTAGAGAGGTAACGGAGTGATCACTGCACTCATACACTGTGTGAAGATAAGTAGTCCCAGAGAGAGGCCAAATAGAAAAATGTTGAATGGATATGCTTGACCTTGGTATGCGAACCGTAAGTATGGGCAATGCTGGGGGTGGATAGGAATATGAAAATACGCATCCTTCAGGTTTTACCATTTCACACGTTGTACCATTCTCCCGACCTGATGGTATGTAGGATGTCTGATGTTCGAAGCATCCTGAAATGGTTTTTCTTCAGATAGGAATTCAAACCTCTCAGATCCAGGATGGGCCATATTTTCCCATCCCTGGCCTAATCGTTTCAGGCATGGCGGGTGGGTTTCTTTGAGGGCTTGGGGGGATGCCACTCAACATGCTGTCCCCTGGTGTGGCACACAGGAGGGGGTCCAATGGGATAGTTATACTGCCCCGCTGTTGTTGGCCAGTAGGTAACCTTGGTTGAGGAAAATGTTGAGCACAACCAAGAGGCAGCATATGTGGCCATCGAGACTGTGGCTGACAAAGGGAAGGCAGTTGCTGCTCCCAGTACCTTTGGGCCTTGGCCGACATCTCTAAGGACTGTTTAGCTGCCTCTGTAAATATTGTTCCCAGGAACACAGGAAGGTCTCATATAGCCTTTTTGGTTGCATTTGGTAAAGGGAACTGTGCCAACCAAACCTGGCATCATGTCACATTTAGAAGAGACATCAGATGCCAAAGTTTACAAGACATGAAAGCCAAAGCATGAAGAGAGGCATCACTCATTGAAGTGTCTGGCCCTGAGTCCTGTAACAACTGTGACTGTGCCAAGAGCAACCAAGATAATGAGTTCCCGATTCAAGCAACTCTAGCTACTGCACTGTATGATTTATACAGGAGTTCATCAGTTGTTCTACCCTGTAGACTAGGGCAATGTGCTTCAAGTCTTACCACCTGCTAAGATGGAACCACCATCAGAGTGATTGCAGGCTCTAATGGTGGCATACGATCCAACTCATGATCAGCGTCTCCTGACATTGCTGCAAAAGTCAGGTAGTCAGAGGGCACATGCTGGGAATTAGGGTTAGTCCAGCACTTCTGTAATTCAGCAAGGTAGTCCTCAGATGCTGGCATGCTAAACTGTGGTTCTTAAGGAGCCCGTTTATGAAACATAGTGGTTTCTTTAGCAAAACCTTTTGGCTCATCATAGCCTTAACGTGCAAGGGCAGCCTGCAAAACCGATTTTAATGAGGCTGTGCTCTCCATGACCCCTCCAGTGAGACTGAATCTTGCATAGACCTGCCATCTGAACCCTGGCTATACTCATCAGGACCAAAGTCTGTATTAGAAGCAGCCATGGAAAGTGCATCCAGGACTTCTGCATCATCTTGAGCAGTACAGTGGTTTTCAGTAGGTTTACCACATGTTGGATTAGGCTCTACATCAGCTGACCTGCCTCTTGCAAAAGACTCCACCAAATCTTTAAGCTGTTCCTCTGTTGGACAAACCTCTGTCGTCTGGTTAGAGATGCTTTCCTCCCTGTTGGGTTTGCTCAATTTACAAGTTGGAGCATTTTTGGCTACTGTTCTCTTGCATTTCTTAGTGGCCTTATTTAGATTTTGAGGCATTCCTGAAGGAGGCAAATCTTGTAATAATCCGTCTAGCCAACACTGTCTGGTTTCAGCAGACACTACCATACAGCTGGGGCAGGGATCAGTAAAAGCCTCTTGTAAGTGCTCAAGGCCAAGGCACCGAATGCACCTGTCATTTGCTTCCATGTGTGCGTCACACTGGGTGCAAAGCACTTTAATTTCTTTCTTTTGTGTGTGTGTGTGTGTGTGTGTGTGTGTGTGTATGCGTGTGAGTGTGCGTGTGTGTGTGCTTTCATTTAAAGTTTACCTGAAGAATACAAGGAGCGAAATCACTGCAAGAAATTAAAAAAACTTATAATCACGCTTGAAAAAAAACACACACTTCTATACTAAATATCACCACAGAAGGGCAGTTGCCTGCAAGCCACATTTAAATCCCCCCCAGCCCGGTGGGAGTTCAGAATATAAACAAATCAACTGGAAGCGGTGGCATGCCATACCCGCAGTAGCTCAAGGTAACAAATTGTTTCTTACCTCAAATAACAAAGAAAACATGTTGCGGTCAAACAGTCCTGCTTTTGTTTTTTTTTTGGGATAATAGGCAAAAAAATAGGGTACTGTCGCGATCAACAACAATCACTGCATATAACTGCTGCAGCCTTTGGAGGATGGCGACCCGAAGCTCTGACCTCATTCACAAGGCTGATAAGCAGAACTTAAAGTTTTTGAAGGTCCTCTAATCAATGATGAAAGGCTAGAAGTGATAAGAGGATATCTGCGTGTTTCCCTCTCACTTTTATAGAGGAAGCTATGTCATCATGCAGTGGTCATGGCCATGAGGATTGTGGGTATTAGAGTCTCGATGCATGAGGCATGAATGATTATTCATTTGTAATATAACGACCCTAATGGTCAGAGGAACAAAATTAACAAGGCTTTTAACAAGGTGGATTTGTGATCTTGTGATAATTACAGATGAGTTAGAGCGCAGACGCAGGGCAGGGGGATAATTCTCACCTTTTAGTTGTGCTGTATTAACACACACAGGAACAAACACACATACTTGTTATCTGAGGTGAAAGGGTAATGAGGATTTGGGGTGTCAATGAGCAGATGCTGTCAAGTACAGTTCAGTCACATATACAGTTACAGAGGAAAGTGTGTATGTGGGTGTTTCTTCAACTTCAGGAACTTTTAGCCCTGTGGACTACTAGAAAGCAAAGGCTTGTTAAAACATATTTCACACTCTCACTAATTGTTTTAATTTATATACATGCATCACATGTACAGTATATAAGTGTATGCATCACAGGAGATTAATGTTGTTTTTCCAGCACATCTCAAATTCTGTATTGTGTTTATTAGAATTCTTTGGTGAAATCTTGAGAAGTCTAAGTTCATAGCTAACATTTTATGTATCCTAAATGCACAAAATTGCATAATATTTTCACACGTTGTACATAATTTGGCAAGATTACAGCTTGATTGGAAATTACACCCATTTTTTTTTACGCATCAGTCGTATTTCATCTCCCAGCATGCTCTTCACTGACACTTTTGAGTTGACTTGGTAAACGAGTACACTTACTTAAAATACAAACAAAAAAAGACTTTAACTGCGGGACATTTGTAATTCGTAATCAGTAATCATAGTTTTAAACATGTAATAATTAGTGTTTTTATATTAGATATTCATACTTTAATATTAAAAGTCTGGGTCTGGAACAAGGCTAAAGCAGTACAGACTTTACATACAGGGCATTTGAAAAGTACCTAAAATAAATGATGAAGGCTGCTAAAAATGTGACCTTGACATAACTAAAGAAAAGGTATCACTTTACAATAAGGTTTAACATGAACTAACAATGAACAATATATTAACAGCATTAATTAATCTTTGTTAATGCTAATTTTAACATAAACTAATTTAAAAAGTGTAAATGTTAAGATTAGTTGCACTATAACATGAATAATCAATTAACAATAGCATTTTTACATTTGCTTGTTTAATATAAATCAACCCCTGGGACATCAAATTTCTCAAAGTTAAATAAACACCCATGTGTGTTTTATGAGAATTTTCAAGATTATGATCAATTGATGTATGATCGGAGTGTTGTGGCATAGTGGGCTAAAGCACATAACTGGTAATCAGAAGGTTGCTGGTTCGATCCCCACAGCCACCACCATTGTGTCCTTGAGCAAGGTACTTAACTCCAGGTTGCTCCGAGGGATTGTCCCTGTAATAAGTGCACTATAAGTCATTTTGGATAAAAGCATCTGCCAAATGCATAAATGTAAATGTAAATTGCCTTCAATTATGTCAAGGAATCTGTCTTTTTTACTTGTTGGAACCAAGTTACTTTAAGAGTGAAAATACATGAAGATCTCTCTGTGTCTCTGCAGAAGTGGCAGTGTGTGGAAGACGCCACGGGGAAGCTGAGATTATCTAAATGCAAAGGAATGGCCAGTCTTTCCACTGTGAGCAAGCCTTCTGTAACCAGCATAAAATCACAGATGTACCTTCAGAGCATGAGCGCTGATGTCAGTGTGAACTCTGAGCCCCAAGGCTGCAACTGTGAGCCCAAAATGTACAGACTTGGTACATACTCAAAGAGTAAACTGTTCTCCAAAAAGAGTGAGTAGAACCAGACGTCCTGCACAGCTAAAAGCACACTCAGCAACAAGTCCTTAAAACACAATGGCTGTCTGATAGCTAAGGGCAGCGCCCATTCCTCCTCACTGCCCTATTAGTCAATGAAAGTACCTATGAAGGTCACTGGTTTCAAAAAGCTTTGTGGGGTCACATAACGTGAAATTTAACTGAGCTTTAGACATAACCAAGCAAATATTTAATTTTTAATAATTCCTGCGCATTCTTTGAATTTTTCTGGGGTCATTTAGGTGTCTTTATCTACTATGTTCTAACATTAAAATACATAAAATACAATGTACTTATTGTTTAACTACATGTTGTTCTGCAAAATTATAATTTACTACTGCTGAGGTTGAGGTACAGGTAGGTTTAAGAGTTAGGGTAGGTTTAGGGGTAAGGGTTTAGGGTAAGGGTTGGGTTAGGTTTCGGGTTAGGGGATTTTACTACAAATCTCCACTTTTACTTTCAGATGTGAAAGTGAAAATATAGATTTAAAGGGCTACCCCTTGATAGTTTACATTAGTCGATGAGAAGAGTTTTGGTCGACCAAGTTTTGATTGGTCGCTTGGTCGCTGAAAGAAAAAAACTGATTTCAAACTTATATAAAAAACGTAATTTTTTATTTTTTATTTATTTGAACTAAAAGTTCAAATGAAACTGGAAAAAAATAAGTGCAGTTAAAATGTGTGTTGTTCTACTATTTGAAAGATGGCTTTACAACAGTTGTGAAGGGCAACATCTCTTTGGCAAAGAACTCTCTTTGGATATCGCAATACCCAATTACATCAGCAACCCCCGGGCTGAGGGATCGGTGAATATTCTTGCTTTAGTGATTTTGCATTGAAAATGTAATTAATTTATTTAAAAAACTAAAAACTTCAATCAAATTCATTTCTAAATTCAAATTGCACTCCAAACTAAATGAAAAAGCAATTAAAATAATGAAGTGATAAAAGACTAATATATATATATATATATATATATATATATATATATATATATATATATATATATATATATATATATATATAAATAAGTAACCACCTTTTCATTTACCGTCAGGCAAGTATCCGTCTAAACATGCAGGTGGAAAATTACTTACACAAATGAAGGCATAAAAACAATTATAAATGTCAAAATAATAATTATAATGATGATTATAATCACTGAAATATAAATCAGTGCTTGAGATGAATGTGTTTTTGTATTATTTTATGTTTTAATCGCAGATGTTTCTCAAAGCACCTCCTGAGCTCAGTTGAGCACTCATAGACGATACCATTTTTTGCCCCCAAAATTCTGAAAACATAAACAAGGAAAGAGTGAGAACCTTTACATGCACGTGTTCCATGAGACTGCACGCCTCCGTACAAACAGTGTGTCATACATGCACATTTAAGTGTTTCTTCAAGTGCGTGTCTGTGTCTATTTTTAATATTAATTTGATAATAATAGTCTAATAATAATAATTTAATACATGGGAAAATGAGACAAATATTGTCTTGACATCATCAAAGGCATCAGCTATTGGCTCTGACCATCATTGATCCCAAGATCATCATCTATCGGCACAACCCTAATGTGCATTTCTCTCTAGTAATTAAAGAAATGTTCAGACAGTCTCCTTGCTGTTTCCAACACATTCAGGATCATTACAGTTTTTGCTGGTGTCGCTGCTGCTCGCTTTATGTGCTTGTAAAATGTATATTTGAAAGTCTCATTATTGCGGTTTAGTATTTCTCTGTAATGTAGAACAGTGTTAGCAATATTACTTATAACATTCTTTCTCAGACCAGGAACTCAAACCATTTTCTGATGCATAAACGTGCTACAACTAGTCGACTAATGGCTTAAACTAATGACTACTGGTCGACTTGGAAAATCTTTGGTCGGAGGCAGCCCTAGAGGTTTATAGTAAAAATGGACTTACATTTTGTTCCGTTTCTCATCCACACTTATCATATCTCTTCTGAAGACATGGATTAAACCACTGGAGTTTTATGGATTTCTTTAATGCTGCTTTTAGGACCTTCAGATTTCTGGCCACCATTCATCTGCATTATATGGACCTACAGAGCTGAAATATTCTTCTAAAAAAAAACATGTTTTTGTTCTGCAGAAGAAAGAAAGTCATACACATCTGGTATGGCGTTAGGGTGACTAAATGATAAAAGAAATCTTTGTTGGGGTCAACTATCCTTTTAAAAGTGTAACTACAGATGTAATTAAATGCAGGTACAGTACTTTAAATGCAAGTTCAATGCAACAACTTGTATGTTCATAATAACTACATTGCATCAAATGCTTATGGACATAGTATTTAAAGACACCTATTATAAAGTGGGTTCTTATTTTGTGTGCCTCTGCTGCCCTCTGTTGGATTTAAAACCTCCCTCTACTTCACATTTGATTGACAGAACTGAAATCATTGAAGAACTACTCTAGGAACCGCTACACCCGTGCTGTCTCCATGGAGATGGGGGGAGATCTGTATGCAGTGGACTTGGATCATGAATACAGACCCGTAGGCCCTAAGAACCTCAGCATCGGACAGAACGCAGCAGATGAGGGCGAGTTCAGTGGCATGGCACCGACTGCAGTCAGCCTGCCCAGTAACAGTCTGAGTGTACCCTCCACTATTAAAGTCACTCACAGGTGAGCTAGATCTACCAAAACCTATTTAGGGAACATACAGGGATGTTTTCAATCAACTGGAAAATGTATTCATACTGTATATTATAAAAACACTGTTTCATGAAATTCTTAAAAAAATGCCAGAAAAAAACGAGGGTAATTTTTGGGATGGAGGTTATCTGCAGTTATTATTATTAGCTTTATATAAAAACAATAGAAGTGGAAGGTGTGTCCCCATTTAGAGAGCCAAGTAAGCATGAGTGTGTGTCTATTTGCAGGTGTTTCATTTTTGCCAATGAAACCGTGAAATGTGATGTTGGTCTGTACAAATCACTGCAAGCATGGAAGGATCACAAGCTCCATATCGACCATGAAGTATGAAATATACTGCACACATTCTTAAAAAAAAAAGAAAGAAAAAAGAAATTCTGTCATCATGTACCAACCGTCATGTTTATTTTTTCCCTCTGTGGAAAACAAAAAAGAATGTCTAAGCTGCTGTTGTCCATAACAATGAAAGTGGCTGGGAACTGAATAGGAATTTGAAGCATTCAAGCTCCAAAATGGACAAAAAGTACCAGAAAAGTCCTATACAAACAGGCAGAAGTCTGTTTGACTTACATTTTGGAATGTACCTCACACAGTTATCTTGTTGAGTATATAATGAAAAAAAAGACTCAAAATAAGTAGAATGGACTACTTTTATAATTATTTGTTTATTTATTTATTTATTTTGTTTTTTGGAGCATGACACATTAGTCTGCTTCCCACTTTCATTGTATGGAAAATATCAGCTTGGACATTCAGGTAAATATCTCCTTTTTTTTTCCATGGAAGAACAGGTTTGAAAAGACATGAGGCTGAGTAGAATGTATGTGTAATCTCCTTTTAAGATGTACTATTGCTGTAATTGTACTCTCACAGCTCACAGACACTGATAGATCAATGTGTCATTATCTACACTTCTACACTAACCCCCCTTTCCAGATCGAAACACTCCAGACAAAGATTAAGAACCTGCGTGAGGTCAGAGGCCACCTGAAAAAGGCACGACCTGAGGAATGTGACTGCAACAAATACTTGTGAGAGTGACATCTGTCAATCATCTCTTCACGTTTAACTCATAGAAGCTTGTCAGATGAAATATTGACTGGCTGTAACGGATTCGTAAATGGAAAGCTTTAAATTACTATTCCGTCAAGTCAATTTATGTTTTAATAAATTCATAATTATTAATATATTTAATATAGTGTATTCATAATATATATTGTATATAATACAAATATTCATGTATATAATGTATAACATAAACAATAATATAAATAATAATAATAATATTAAACAAATGTTAATTAAATCTAATTATATATAATAAATGTTGGCTATCATTAACTGTCTTTTTCATTTTTCTTGTGCTTCAGTTACAAGTCTAGATACAAGAGTAAACTGAGAAAATACAAAACAGGAAGTGTCCATCCATTCAGGTGGGTTTCAGTCTGTATATTAGTGTATACAGTATGTACACTACCGGTCAAAGGTTTTGAAACATTTACTCATTCTTTATTATATTTTTTTCTTTTTTTTCTTCACATTTTATAATAATTGTAAAGTCATCAAAACTATGGAATAACAGAAATGGAACTATGGGAATTATGTTGTTACTAAACCAAATCCCAAATAAGAAACATTGAAGCATACGCCTTCAGATCAAAAGATTTTTAAGATCATGAGAAACATTTCAGTCAATTGTTTCAAAACTTTTGACTGGTAGTGTATGTGAACAGATGCGGCCCCTGAATGCATGCTTTTTTATCGCAGGCTTTCACACAAAAAAGCACAGTATTTGGGCAAGACTGGCTTCTTAGAATTGAAATACAATAGTTACGCTTCTCACAACATCCACCATTATTAGTGATCAGTGTTTGTTCAAAGAATGAAACAGGATTGGCCCCTATTGATCTCGTCTTTCCTGCACCACCTAACAATGTGATCAGAGGGCAAAAAACAGATATGCAAGGTTTGCAATGCATAGGGTTGCCATGTAAAGGGGGTGCCGGCGGCTCACTAATGGGGGCACAAACGGGCACCACCCCCCACCCCCCTTTACATGGCGATTTACATACAAATGTTGTTTCGCATTGTTTCAATATATTGCAGATATGCTCACTGAATATAAACCCAACAGATCACTCAGATCATTAGGATCACATCAGCTAGAAATACCAAGTGTTCACTCTAAGCAAGGAGAGTCTGCTTTTAGCTATTATGCCAGCCGCAGCTGGAACCAGCTTCCAGAAGAGATCAGATGTGCTCCTACAGTAGTCACATTCAATCCAGACTCAAAACACATCCGTTTAGCTGTGCATTTACTGAATGAGCACTGTGCCACTGTGTGTCCGACTGTTTGTACTGTATTTTATTTTATTTATATTCTAAACTGTTTCAATTATTCTTATTTTTTTTTAATTCTTATTTTAATCTCTTCTATGTAAAGCACTTTGAATTACCATTGTGTATGAAATGTGCTATATAAATAAACTTGCCTTGCCTTGCCTTGCCTTGCCTTCGCATACCCGCTCGGAAATGGGTATTTGCGCTCCTGCAAATGATACCACATGAAATTGCAGGAACTTTTTTTTTTATTATGTTATTGATTTTTCTCTATATGAAGGAAAGGGCAGGAAAAGGATAAGAAGGCCTGGTTACTGCTGGAACAAAAGCGCAAGAAGAAACTCAGGAAGCTGTTGAAGCGTCTGCGTAACAATGACACCTGCAGCATGCCCGGTCTTACCTGCTTCACACATGACAACCAACACTGGCAGACCGCTCCGTTCTGGACATGTGAGACACACAAGCACATTCACAAAACTATCTTTGAGTCCGTTCTGGACTCATCATTCACTTATCATTCTCTATTCCATGTTTGTTTACAGTGGGGCCATTTTGTGCATGCACCAGTGCTAATAACAACACCTACTGGTGCATGAGGACAATAAATGAGACACACAACTTCCTGTTCTGTGAATTTGCCACTGGATTTCTGGAGTACTTTGACATCAACACAGATCCTTATCAGGTCAGTGATCATTTTTAACCTCCTGAGGCCCAAGCGTGACTGCTGTGTGCATTATCCATTTCCCTTTTTTGATTTGTAACTAGTAGCACCTAATAAACAAGCATCATTTATTTATTATTTTCTTCATTCTGGAGCAAATCGTTTTCCTAATAATTGATGCAAAATATACTGTATGAGGACAGCGGGACAAAGTTGTGAAATTGTAAATAATACCAAGCTATAGAAAGTCTTAGCTGCATAGAGAGCTACAGGATGCTCCCTTGCTCCCTATTTAGGGAATGACATAACCTCCAGTGTGCTGTCTGTCTGCACTGGTCTCAGAAACTTATTTTCAAAATGTTTCAGCTTATGGATGAACCCATTAATCCTCAATAATGAACAGTAAATCAAGGATTTCAAAGGACAAAATGTGCTAAAGTGCACATTAGTGTACATTGTGTTTAGCAGTGTGACATTTTGCGATATATCGCTCAAACTTTTAAAACGGCATGAAAGTAGAGAATTACTCTAATTTACTCTTTTGACTCAAACAGGTTTCAATGCAAAAACGTAATTAGGTTTCTTATCAGATGTAGTTTTGTTGGCATTTTTCCCAGAGACAAACTTCGCTGTGATCAGCGCCATGTTGTTTCATCACGAGTCTTTGCGTCTAAAGTTTTACCTTTACTGACAGCACAGAGTCTCCCAAACTGAGATCAGTCAATTTAAATGAATTTGAATTAGGTGTTGCATATAGCGAAGCCAAAATACAACGTCCACGCACGTGTACGCATGGTTGCACAAGGTTATGTGCGTTATAACATTAAATATGTTAATGCACAATTTTAACTGTAAAGGTTTAGGTATGAATATTTTTCCATATAAATAAATGAATGACTTTAAACCAAGTAGAAAATGTTATCAAAAAACAAAAACATGCTAAATAAATTACATCTTACATGTCACAGGAGCGTTAAGACTTTGTTATGGTAAATCTTTCTTTTTCTCTCTGTATGTTTAGTTGGTGAATGCAATCAATACACTGGACCGGTATGTGCTTAATCAACTGCATGTTGAGCTCATGGAGCTCAGAGGCTGTAAGGGCCACAAGCAGTGTAACCCCCGCACACGCAACCTGGAGATGGGTGAGTCACACATACTCGCATTTCTACACTGAAATAAACACACCTCCACAGCACACATGTCCATGCATTTGTATGGAAACACAAAATCTTCAAACACACTTATATTGTGTATACATTCACATAGTGTGTTTGCCACATAAACACACTTCTCTCCGTAAGGACCGACAAGCAACATGGGAATATTGCATCTTCATCATCATCATCCTCACCTGACCCCTGGCCCTGCCTTGCTTTCCGTCCTCTTGTTTTTATGCAAACAGAAGCTCTTACCATCGCCTACTGAGCTGCTGTCCAGAAGGGCAAACATGTTCTGCTGTGACACACAAGATAAAGTCAAAGATTAGTTAAATGTCCGAAGTTGAATCTGACATGTAGTCCGTGTTCACATGTCCATGCTGTCAACAAGGATTGAAATCCATTTTTCAGGAGATCTTTTCAGTGATATAAATTAATTGATTAAATTAATAATTAATAATTATAAATTATAATCACAAGAATAGAGTAAAAACTTTCATTATGACTTGCATCAACTACACTCACCTAAAGGATTATTAGGAACACCATACTAATACTGTGTTTGACCCCCTTTCACCTTCAGAACTCCCTTAATTCTACGTGGCATTGATTCAACAAGGTGCTGAAAGCATTCTTTAGAAATGTTGGCCCATATTGATAGGATAGCATCTTGCAGTTGATGGAGATTTGTGGGATGCACATCCAGGGCACGAAGCTCCTGCTCCACCACATCCCAAAGATGCTCTATTGGGTTGAGATCTGGTGACTGTGGGGGCCATTTTAGTACAGTGAACTCATTGTCATGTTCAAGAAACCAATTTGAAATGATTCGAGCTTTGTGACATGGTGCATTATCCTGCTGGAAGCAGCCATCAGAGGATGGGTACATGGTGGCCATAAAAGGAAGGACATGGTCAGAAACAATGCTCAGGTAGGCCGTGGCATTTAAACGATGCCCAATTGGCACTAAGGGGCTTAAAGTGTGCCAAGAAAACATCCCCCACACCATTACACCACCACCACCAGCCTGCACAGTGGTAACAAGGCATGATGGATCCATGTTCTCATTTTGTTTACGCCAAATTCTGACTCTACCATCTGAATGTCTCAACAGAAATCGAGACTCATCAGACCAGGCAACATTTTTCCAGTCTTCAACTGTCCAATTTTGGTGAGCTCTTGCAAATTGTAGCCTCTTTTTCCTATTTGTAGTGGAGATGAGTGGTACCCGGTGGGGTCTTCTGCTGTTGTAGCCCATCCGCCTCAAGGTTGTGCGTGTTGTGGCTTCACAAATGCTTTGCTGCATACCTCGGTTGTAACGAGTGGTTATTTCAGGCAAAGTTGCTCTTCTATCAGCTTGAATCAGTCGGCCCATTCTCCTCTGACCTCTAGCATCAACAAGGCATTTTCAGCCCACAGGACTGCCGCATACTGGATGTTTTTCCCTTTTCACACCATTCTTTGTAAACCCTAGAAATGGTTGTGCGTGAAAATCCCAGTAACTGAGCAGATTGTGAAATACTCAGACCGGCCCGTCTGGCACCAACAACCATGCCACGCTCAAAATTGCTTAAATCACCTTTCTTTCCCATTCTGACATTCAGTTTGGAGTTCAGGAGATTGTCTTGACCAGGACCACACCCCTAAATGCATTGAAGCAACTGCCATGTGATTGGTTGATAAGATAATTGCATTAATGAGAAATTGAACAGGTGTTCCTAATAATCCTTTAGGTGAGTGTATATACGCAATTTTCTTTTTATGATTCAACATAATAAGATTACGCAGTTTTCCACTTTCTATCCATATTTGACAAACATTTGTGAAATCAACTCCTAAATGTTGACAAAATTGTCTTTTAGCAGATAAAACACCTAAAAGCACAAATGGAAAATGGACCAAACATATATTAATGACTCAACTTGTTCAAAAGGGCGTATCAAACAAATTTGTGTCCAATAAGAAACTCTTGCGAATGAGACTGTCCCCTTCCTGTAAAACGCCTGCCTCTGACTAGCAATAGCAAGTCCTACCACATGACCCCCGGACAGGAGCCTAGAGTTTGTAGACCTTCAGGTGATGCTTTCGTATGGATTAATGGGGTTGTACATCACATTGTTTTTACAATCTCTAACTAATGATATTGTCTTTTCTTCAGGAGGTAAAGAGAGAAGCAGCTTTGATGAATACAGGTATCACTGCCAAATTAATTTAACCCCATTTAGACTAGATGGCAACTGTAAAGATTACTTGGAATGAAGATACTAATCCACTTCCGCAGCTCTGTTGTAGATAGCTTGGAGCTTAAATGTGAATGTTTAAGTAGTCTGATGCACATCACACACTTAAAGGTATCACAGGAATTCACTCGTCAGTGTGAAATGAAGGAGAAGACTTCACTGTCATACAGAAATCTTTTGCAGTTAAAGGAATGTTCCATTTTTTAAAACGGAATTCTATGGGGCAAGGCATTCTGGAGGAATTAAAAGCTGAAAGTTTGCAACTCGTATTTTTACTGATGTACAGAATTGTGGGTTATTTGAGCTGTGAAGTTGTCAAAATGTTTTCTTTTATCAGTGGGAATACTTGTGTAGGCGCATAAACGCCTAGTTATACGTTACCAATGTAATTCCAGTGGGTTTGGTCTGAATGCCCCCTGTAAGATTTTACAAAGTCATGAAAAATTGGACTTGCGAAACAGTGTATATTTTAACGTACATCACAGTGCCTTGCCCCATAGACTTCAGTTGCTTGTGTATTATTATCAAAATCATTTTTTGGTGGATGTAAAGAATGTGCTAAAAATGGACATCTTTGACCACTGTTTTTTTAGCGCCTTGTGCATGAGCACCTCGCTTTTAGATAGCGTGTTAAGTTTAAAAAAAACTTCAACCACTTAAAAACGCATCTTGAGACACGTGTGTTCAGTGTCATTCATTGCACTGCATCTAGCTTTTTTAAGCACAAGTACGCGTTTGATCTGAACGCCCCCTCACAGACTCTACATAATCATGACGAGAGTTGAAAAATTGTACTTGTGGCTATACTTAACTATACTAAACAGTGTATATTTTAACATTTATAACAGTACAATGCGACATACTTAAAAAATAAATAAATAAATTATAAGTATTCCTGGTAAAAGCAATATTTAAGCAAATGGTTTAAATTAGATTTATGTAAATATGATCCATTAAATATGTAAATTTTCTAAGAATAAAATGTGTGAAATGAATAGCGTTTATACCATTTACAGAGCTGTATTGTTAATTTTATTCAATATGTTTTTAAAGTTCATTCTCCTCATTTTTTAATTATTAAATACAAAATGAATACTCATTTATTCTGAATTTATAATATGTACATTTAAAGATTGCTTAAGTCAGGAAAATTGTCATTATTAAAAGGTGTAAATCTTACAAATATAAATTTTTATAAAAACAAATATTTTTGAGAGAGTTCCATTGCTCGAGCTTTACTGTAAACATGATTTTTGCTTGTTTCTATCAACTGAGGGGCAAAAATACACTGTTGGAGTCAGCAGCATGCCACAGATGATGTCCATAGAGCTTAACTTGCATTTAGCCTGGAACATTCCTTTAAGATTAAGAATGGGAAAAGGAAGCTTTGTCAGACTCCACAAAACAAGCTGTTCATTCAAACATCAGTCTGCCATTGAAATTGGTTAATTACTCTAGACAGTTCAAATATTCGGCTAGAAGCTGAACTATTATGAGAACTATTTATTTCAACAACAAAATGTAATTATCCTGTAGAAAAAAAATATGTGGGCCAATCTGCAAGAATTTAAGCTCCCGTTTACTTCCTTGACAATCTAGATGTCTTCTCCTTCAGATATTGCACTCTTATGAAGAGCACTAGTGCCCCCTTCTCTCTCTCTCTCACTGTGTGTGTGTGTGTGTGTGTGTGTGTGTGTGTGTGTGTGTGTGTGTGTGTGTGTGTGTGTGTGTCTTTGTGTCTCTTGTTCTATCTCTCTGTCTCTTCCTCTTGCATGTATTCAGCCATGGGTGCTGTTGAGTTTTCTGATTGGCTCCGTGTCTATCACATGCTTCAGTTTGGGGGCGGGGTAACAGTTTCTTTTATCATTGCTTGTCGTATTAGGCAGTTTCAGCGCCGGAAATGGCCTAAAGTGAGGAAGCCTGTCTCCAAATCGCTGTGAGTTTGGATAATAATTCTGCTTTTCGTCCATAGGATACAATGCCACCAAGCCCACCGCCTTGTCAGACTCACCGTTCTCTCTCGCTGTCTCTTTATTTTCTTCTCTCTCTCTTGAATTCATTTAGTTCTGCCTGGCATGCATGATACAGAATTAGGTTGTAGAGGCAGTTGTTTTCCTCGCTGTCTATTTGCATGGAAACTGCCCGGAATGGCAGGGAAGATTTCCACCACTTACCCCTCATCATTGTCATGCTCGATGCCTGAAACATTTGCATTTTTCCCTCCTTCTCCATCATGAACATTTACTTTTAATTTGATTTATTTATTTATTTTTATTTAAAGGGATAGTTCACACAAAAATTTAAATTCTGTCATCATTTATTCACCTTTATGTTGTTCCAATCCTGTATGACTTTCTGTCTTCCGTGGACACCAAATAATGTTTCCCAGTGTACATTTTTTTCATAATTTTTGTCTTCTGAAGAAACTGTCCTTTAAATGAATTTAAATCAATATTGTCATAATGTCATATTGATTATGTTTGTAAAATGTACTCTGATTAAAGCAGCGCATCATATTAGTCGATAAAAATGACATAATTTAGTTGATGATAATGTGCAAAATTACAAAAACATGTATCAAACTGTAACAGTCCAAACTTTTATTAAATAAATTACAAATGTTCAAATATTTTGAAAAAAATTATAAACTTCTTACAATTATTTAAATATGCATAATTTATTTAAAACGGCGTTCTAACAGGTTTTTGAAGAGTGTGCATTTGTGTGAGCATACCAGATAACAAAAGTTATAGGATGGAGCCAACAACAAGTCAGACAGCAGAAAGAATTCATCATTTCCTGGACAACAGTATGAAAATCACGTACACTATAAACTATACCTATACATAATATAAATACAATATCCCTCGTGTTTACTATGCACTCAAGTACACTGGGGGAAACATATGTAAGAGGGAAACCCCACTATTGCAGCGCAATTCCGCTGCAGATCGTGATAGAAAATTAAGGAAACAAACACAGAAACAACTCTGGAATATCTGGAAATAAAGCGAAGCAAAAGAGACTAAAATAGTGAAGTCTTCCTCGGATACCATGTTTGTTATTTACACAAGCGTCATGGAGAAATTACGTTTATGTGGAGAAACTGCTTACTGACCGAGCCGCATGTATACGGGAGTAAAGACTACACGCTTATACAGTGCATGTAAACCGGAACGTTGCTTTCTCGAAATAAACAGTTTTCTCGCCATACGCCACTTCCTGGTGTCCATGTAAATGTAGTCAGTTTTAGTGCATTGTTAATATATTGCAGTATTTGTTTTTCTCTACATATTTTTTTCAGCAGTTTTTTTTTAATTAAACCATTTTTAGCAAACACAATTTCCTTGACAAGATTAAGACTGATGTTACCATTTGCTTTCAATGCATCTTTTCTCAATACAATGAAAGTGAAATACATCTCCTTTTGTGTTCCATGGAAGAAAGAAAGTCATAAAGGTTTGGAACAACACGAGGGTGAGTAATAATGGCAGAACATGTTCAGATGAACGACCCTTCTAACATGAAATCACAAGCATCGATCTATCTCCATATATACAGTAGATGAATCCACTTTATATTCAGTGCCTTTTGATGGACCATCTTTTTTTTTTTCCTCTTAACAGTGTTTTGTGTGGGTGTTTGTGGTTTTTTTTTTGTCTCACAGAGGACAAATTTGGGAAGGATGGGAAGGATAGGCCCTGGAAAGAGGAAGTCCCAGAAGACACTGACCTGTTTCCAGGGGAGTCGAACTGGTCAGAACTTAAACCTTTGTACAGACTTGATGAGCACGCCTATGATCTCAAACTCAACTTCACCCTCAGCCTGGAAGACTGGGCTCATTTCAGCCGCTCTGTGGATCGCATGTTCACCCTCCTCAGCAACGACAACCAGCCCTACTCTCCGCCCCACCCAATAGATGGAGAGACAGGGCGAGGCCACGCCCTGGTGTCCTCCTCCAGCCAGTCCGCTTCAGCCATCTACCTGACCACTCTGGCCACACCCGCTCTTTTGTTGAAGGAGGCAGGCGCTGAGGTTTTGAGAGACGCTTTGGGGCTTAATCAGGGGGGACGTACCTCTTCCTCTTCATCATCATCACGTGCCATGCCACCTGTTCGGTCAGAGGTGGCTCCTCCCAAGCACCTAAATGAGCTGAAAGAGGACAGACAAAAAGAAGGATTGGAGACAGAGGGGATGGACAGTGATGAGGAGGAAGAGGTGGAGCTTAATAACAGGACACAGACAGGCGGTTTAAGCTCCACCCATTGTGACTGCAATGATATTTTGGAGGCAACGGTTTGACTTTCGTTTAGAGTTCCTCTTTCTTATTCCCTCCATCTTTAGACATCTGAAAATACATTTTCAGTAATGAAGACATGGAAGGTTTAATGCCAGCGTACAATCCTTCTGTTTGTTTTTCTTCTCGCTCCATTTCCTCTGTTATTAACCGGCCTCAGAAGAGCTGCAACACTCTGCTGAATTCCCAGCTACTGTCAGTCCATTTTCCAAAAACTGGCCATGAGATCAACAAGGCTTTGAACAGAGCACATCTTTTTATCTTTTAACTTTGAAAGAATTCTCACTTTGTTTTTATTCTTTTATCTTTTTTCGAAGTGGGATTTGGGAAAGGGTGGGGGGGATAAGTCGCCTTTTTACTGTCTCCGACACTTGCTCTGACAATACTGTTGCATTTCGCCCACTAGTGGCAGTCATTATAACCTTTCAGTTCTGTTGCAATGGATTGTATTCATCGCTAGGGAGAAAGCAGTCGAAAAACACGATGCCAGACCACCCGGACTGTCAATCGATTTTTATTTAATCTGATTAATCACAATAAATAGCAAAGATCAGGCCCTGATGTAGAATGATTACATTATGGGTGCAATCACATATAATGGAGGGATGTCCACAAGGGAGGTGGTTAGAAGTTAAATATATATATATATTTTTTATTATTCCCATATAATTAAACATAAGCATACAGTCAACAGCAATCCATTTCACAACTGAGTTTGTCAAACTGTCCTAGCTGTTCTCACAGGACACATTCTTGCGTTTCCCAATTTCTAATTGTTGATCTATCTATGTGTATGTCAGACATCATAAACGGCACATTTTTAGAACGCTGTGGCAAGTTAAAATTAGTTGAATCTTTGAAATTCGTAAAAAGCACAAAGTAAGTTCACACTTAAATTGCTCCGATGGTAGGAAAATATGTACTTTTATTACGGAATTTACTTATGAGTCAGTGGGCATGATTACTTTTTTTTTATTAATGCTTTTTTAATGTTATTTTTTATGTAATTAATTGCACAAATTTAACACGTAAAATCAACAACCCTAATAGAAGTATCAAAATATGTTAATGAAATTTAGGAAGGTTGGTTTTATGCAGGGTTTTTTTTTGAGGTTTGCGACCAAGTCTCAGAATAACATTACTGTGTGTGATATTTTTTTTAGCACATGGAAGAATTAAATTAAATTAATTCATATTCACTCAGTATTTTATTATTATTATTATTATTATTATTGCTGTTACTACAGTGGTTTTATGATATTTAATAATAATAAAAAGCAAAACAATTATTCAACAAAGGAAGTACAAATTCATAAATGACACATGTACACATTTATTCACACATATAATTACAAATGACTTGTGATATATTTGCAATGTAAATGTTCTATACTGACTTGTACATTCATAGGTGTCCATTCTACAGCAGTATCAAGCATTTAGAATAAAGTTTAGGACATATTTTTTTATATATATTTCTCACTTCGCAGTCATAGTTTTAAATAGAACGCACTGCATTTGGTCTAGTCCACAAGTTAAAATATTCCAACGCATCCCAAGCTCAAATTGGATCCAAAAATTCCACATCCGCAGATGGATGGAACGCCACACAGTCCTTGTGTGACTCTACATTGGAAATGTATGACTTCCAATCTTTTTCTGGTTTGTCAGATGCAGTGAAAAGGTGGCTTAATATTCATTGCAGTAAAAATAGAGTAAACCTTTGTTGAATAACAAAGAATGAGTTGTTGTGTCTAGTTTGCACCATACTCCTTGATGGCTGCTTCTACCTTGCTTGGTGTCTCTTGAACGTTTGTCTCTATTTCAAGGTTTCTCCGGACTCCCTTTGAAGGACAATGTCATATACAGCCTTACAACTTCACTGAATAACACCTCAAAATACTGTTGGTCAATGGTAAATATGTGCGTGTGTGCGAGCGTGCTTGCATGTGTGTGTGAGCGAGCGGGTTTGGGTGGTTTGAAAATACTTTTTAGGACACAAAATGGTAATTATAATGGTATTAAGCTATAAATGTGGTTTATGAGGACATTCTAGTGTCCCCATAATTCAAATCGCTTAAAAAACATACTTTTTTTTGTTTTTTTGTGAGGGTTAGGTTTAGAGTTTAGGGTTAGAGGATAGAATCTATAGTTCGTACAGTATAAAAGTCATTATGTCTATGGAGAGTCCTCATAATGATTGCTGCACCAACATTCAGATTCAGATTTCAGTTGTTGCTTCTGATGTATGTTTCAAGGTCATTTGTTTTTTTTATAGCAAATATTGTGGCACATCTTGTGTCTTTGCTGCTTGTTGCAGTACTATGAGTTTCTTTTGATGAATCAGTCATTCAAATCCCATAATCTGTGTTTGGCTGACAAAAATGTGGTATGTTGAACTACTAATACACGACAAATAATGATTTGATGTATTGATAATGTTGTCATATTTGTAACCCTAGCTTGTTCTTAAAGACATTTTGCTATACACAATGCTACTAATATCAGAGCAAATATATTAAATGGATGTATGTATTTTAATGTGTGTTTTCAATTCATGTAAATGGTTAAAGTATATTTTTTATGATACATTTGAAACTGAACCAATCACCAGGCATAAAGATATCACTCTAGCTTCAGGTTCCATTATTTATGCAGTGTATTTTTTTCAACAATTCTTATATTCTGTTTTTTTTTTTTTTTCCTGATGATGTTTTTGTCATTCCCAATGTATTTCATTAAGACCTGTTTTGAGATCAGTTTGGTTTCTTAGATGATTATTAATGAGATTTTAATTT